>NC_139015.1:935000-1196000 GCF_964374135.1 Grampus griseus
AATGAATTACTCATAGCACACAGAGCTCTGTTTTATAAATTCCTTGTGAATACCTAAAGTGATTACTTTTCTTTGCACCTACTCACACAACAAGCAGCCATTAAGTTTTAATTATCTCTTCTCATCAAGCCTTTCATCTTTGTGCTCTGTCTACTGCCAGGGGCCTTGGAAGACAGAGACTTAGATTTACTATACACAGTGGACTGAAGGACTTACTTTGAGCCATACAGGTTCAGACCTTGTTGACTGAAGCTCTGAGGCTAACACACTCCTACATGCAAAAATTCCAATTCTCCCTGAATTCAAATGACTATATTTTCCTTCGGGGATCAGAGTCAAATTTGGCCTGCAGTGTCTATATCCCTTCTAGAATGGAAACTTGATGATATCAAACTTTAAAGACAGCTTTCTTTGTTCTTCGGGACAAATTCAGCTTTGAAATTTAACAAAAAATATTGCCTTATGCAGGCACTGGCTCTAAAGGATTATACAACAGACTAAGAGAGAGGGAGAATGAGAGCCAAGAGTGAAGGTTAGAAAACAAAACATGCAATTAGAATCTTCTTTCTATTCACCTAGTCATTGACTTATTTTAATGTATTACTTGTCTTACTGAAACATAGCATTACTTTGAGTTTTGTTTGTTTATAGCTCCTGAAGGATTGAGCTCCCCATCTGTCTGACACAGCTCTTGGACAAGTGGTACGGCCCAATCTACTTATTTCTCTTGCTACAGTGGTATATGCTGTGTCTTCAGAGGAAATCAATTCTAAAATGTATTCAGAGAAACCTGTTCACAATCCATGTCAAAGCATTCAACAAAATAAACTGCCCTGTCTGGAAAGTGTTGAGATACATTCGAAATTGAGGGTTGGAATAAAAGGGTAAGAACTGCTCTCACTGGAGTAGCCGCAACAGTTCAGTATCAAAGAAAATCACTAATCACTCCATAGATAGATGCAGATTCATTTAAAAATCTTTACGTACCACTTATTTAGTCTTATTTCATTTCCTTTAGTCTACAGTTTGATCAGGAAGTTGGCATTTGAGCACTGGCATTTGAATTTTGAGATGCTAAAAACCTGGCAAGAAAAAAGTGCCTCTTATTTTAAGCATCACTTGAGTATCTTGTATACAGTTAGCTGTGACTGTAAGCTTTACTTTGGAGGCAGAGAGTAAGCAGCTAGTGTGTGTGTGTGTGTGTGTGTGTGTGTGTGTGTGCGCGCGCGTGCGTGCGTGCGTGTGCGTGTGTGTGTGTGTTTAAACGCGATCATCACGCTATACAACTTAGGCTGGTTTGTTTTTTCACGTGTAAGATAATGGGCTTTTAAGCTGTACAGCTAGATATTGTTTGGCTTCCATACAACCTGTTTTATCCAAACAGAATTCCTTTCCTTAATCCCTTCAGCTGGGGAGCAAACTTTCCTACGTGACGTCCACTACAAGGAACAGAGACAACAAGCCCCCAGCAATCCCCCAACAGGCTGGCACGTATTGCGTTTGACTCTATGACGTAGAGAAGACAGATGCTAAGTCACAGTATAAAAAGTGGAGGGGTCGGATCTGCTGACGCATCTTACAAGTATTTCACTCAACGATCTGCTATTAATAAGATTCTGGAGTTTGGATTTTGGCTGACATTTTCAAACTTCATTTATATGATAAAAATGATTTGGATGCATTAAAATTAGAGTGGAAGAGGCACTTAGAATAACTTAAAATATAGTACAGGTGTTCTAGGTGCCTGCTCAGGTCTAATTTATGTTAGCTGTACATACATATAGATTGGGGTGCTACCTCAATAGAGCTTAACCTGCCTCTAAACTGTCTTCTTCCAAGTGGTAATGTAATTATTGTGAAAATTATAATCTGACCATGTCAGTAAACTAGTGTCTTTCTTCCTTTCTTCTTTTTTCTTTACTTTTTGTACTGAAGTACAGTTAGTTAACAACATTGTGTTAGTTTAAGTGTACAGCAAAGCGATTCAGTTATACATATATATATATATTCTTTTTCAGATTCTTTTCCATTATAGGTTATTACAAGATACTGAATAGAGTTCCCTGTGCTCTACAGTACGGCCTTGTTATTTACCTGTTTTATATATACTGTGTGTTTCTGTTAACCCCAATCTCCTCATTTCTCTCTACTCCACCCCGACTGCTATCTCCTATTTCTTCCTTCTTTTTTTTCTTCTTCCCTCTATCTCTCAATCTGCTCTGGGTTTTAATTTAACATCTTCACTTACACTGAATAAGTATTTTGGCTTAAAATTTAAATTCTATCTTTCCAACACCAATATTAATAGGTCACCATTAACATACCAGCAGGAGGTCGAGAATGGAGCCAGCAAGATATTTACTCTTTCAAAGGATATGTCTAGAAGTTGTATGAACCAACCTTCTGAAATATCCCAAATAACAGAGTTTTTCTTTTTTTAGAAAATCCTGGAGAAAATAATAGGATTTTTTTTTTTTAATAAAATCACTGTTCAGATATCTTGAAAAACATTAAAAATTTAAAAAAATTATGTTTGGTAACTTGAAAAATAAAATTTTTTTCTCCGTCCAAATTTGATTGCAATGATCCCACTCAGTTTTAAATGGTAGAATAATAAAATGTACCATATAAACAACTGAAAATAGTTGCATATTCCCACGGAAGCCTGGCTTACGCACGTGGCGGTGCTTTACTTTTTTCCTTTATTTTGCTCAGTGCCAGCATAGAAGGGAGGATATAAGTTGATAGCAAGCATCAGGCAGCTTTAAGCAATGGGCACAGTGGTTCCAATTATTTTAAGGTAGTATGTGCCCACGGAAAACTGCTTACGCATTTACTTATTCCTAATTTGGGTCGCACTGTTTCTAAGTAGCTTCATCATACCTCTCTGAGCAGGCCCTTTGCACCCCTGGGCTAAATCAGACATCCAAGTCATCTATTCACTCGTGCGGTGTTGCCATTAGCAATCTGCAATGGCTGTCACAGCGCTCTGTGATCAGCAGGGAGTATTCTGCGTGACCAGGGCTGCTGGAGGGAGAACGCAAAAATAACCTTCTGGGAGAAATGAAATATGGAATGAAATCAGTACTTTAAAAAAATACATGTTCAAGTAAGCTTAAAAGCCCATTTATTATACTTCTGTTCTAAAAAGTATATATAATCATTTTACGAGCAGTTGATGACTTGAAACCAAGGCCGTCTGTTCCAGTTATAGTATACACAAAATTACAGATGTTGGGAGATTTCTCCATTGTTCTATCAGAGAATATCAACCCTCTTTATTTAAAGGCCAGTATATCCCTAGGCAGATTGAGTTTCCATGCTGTTGATTCAGGGCCTATTTCAAGCAAGGACTGCCGATATGTCAAAATGTATAGGGACTTTGCAATACACATAGTTTTCCAAAGGACAGAGTGAGATCACCAGTCTTAATCCATTTGTGACTTGATTTAGATTTAAAGTTGCCCTCGAGAAATAGCTAGCTGGTATATAAGTGTGCTGAAATATTTTCCATTGAGATAGCTTTCTCCTTAACCTTCAGTTTTTTGATCATGAGTCACTAAAATTATCTTGAAAAACTGGGAAAACATAAGTCCTATTATTAACAGAACTCATTACATTAGAATAAGGCAAAACAGCCTACTTACGATGAACAGTACCATTTTTAGTAATTTGTTCTTTCTGACATTTTCTAAAAGAATAGCTCTCCCTACATTAATGTTAAATAGATGGGAAAATATGACGTACAAGAATATATACAAATTGCATTTTAATTCCTATTTTTCTTTAAAAAATATGTCAAAGATAAATTTAACAGTGGTTTAAATATACACTTTGCTTCAAATGTTTAGGAAATGATGCCTAACACAGAGAAAAATAAAGCCATTAGTTTTCCATTTGCATAACTTGCCCTTGAACTTTACTTGACATTTCTCATTTGCTTTTGCAAAATAAAGTCCAAGATCCCAGTTTAAAGGATATAAACATTAGGTTTTGATTTTGTATTTTTAGGAGCTAGGCATTCATTTTTCTTAATGTTCTTTTTTTTTTTTTTTTTGTGGTACACGGGCCTCTCACTGTTGTGGCCTCTCCCGTCGCGGAGCACAGGCTCCGGACGCAGGCTCAGCGGCCATGGCTCATCGGCAGGCAGACTCTCAACCACTGCGCCACCAGGGAAGCCCTGTCCATTTTATATGGATAGTTTAAGTGCCAATTTAAGGTATATGGGTCTCACATCTATTACCTACACAAATTCCATATATTCTTAATTCTGAAGCCTTTTAAGCAATTCTATTTGGATTATTTTACATGAGAATATGTCACCAAAGATACAAAATTTGTAATATGAATTAAAAAAATTTTTTCAACGTTTTCTTGGTATTTAAGTCACCCACCCCAGCACATGAAAAGAGAGAAAAAGAAGAAAAAAAAATCATCGCAGGAGGCTGTTATGCAGGTGATGTACTAACAAAGCTGGGTACCCTTTGTTGCTTTAATGGAACCCTGGATTTATTAAATTTATTAACTGAATTTAAAATTAAGCATTTAATTTTATTCCATTCTGTCTCCCTTGCTGCCCCTCCCTTACTTTCACCTTCTCCCCTTCTTTCTTTTTTCAGAGGTATTGAGCAGTTCCTGTTGTAACAGGGACTATCTCAGAAGCTGGACGACAAGGTTATTAAAACAGAGGCCTGCCCCCACCTTCTGGGAACTTAGTCATTCAGGGAGAGAGATGGACGGTCGACAGATACTCACAGATTCCTGTAATTACAAAGTGTGACAAGGGCCAGGGCAAAACCTACTGGGACCAGGAGTGAGTATACCGGGACACCCAATTTAGATGAAGAGTCGAGGAAAGTCTTCTTTGAAGAAGTGACTTTTGCATTTAGTTTAGTGTATGGTTACCAAACAACAATATTGGGGGAGATATAATAGGTGTAGGATTTCATACTCGGTTCTGAAATTAAAATTGATAACAATAACCAAAAAATAAAACCTAAATTCCGAAAACAAAACAAAACATCTGAAGGTATGACTCCTATCCCAAAGGATCTTTATACTTGTATATTACTTGTTATACTTGTATATTATAATGTTATTAATGAATTTAATGCACTGTTCCTATAAGCACAGTTTCTCGAAACACCTACATATATATTCTCCCACTTAATCGTACATTAAGTTTGTGCCCTGACTAGGTAATTCCTTCGTTTAATAAATATTGATTTTCTACTGTGTTAACAGTGTGTATTCTGCTAGTTTCTAGGAATATGATATTGAAGGAGCATCTGTTGCTGGCTTCTGTAACATACAATCTAGTAGACACACAAGGGGGACGAGTATCTCTGTGCTAAATTTTCTCTTGGGGATAAACTCAGGGCGGTTTGGCACACATGGGAGGGCCATGCATTCTTGGCCTGAGGTCAAGGGAGGTATACGGTGAGACAGTTACCAGCACACTCATTCCACCGGAGCAGAAACTGAAGCCCATAAATGCTACAGGACTTTCCCAACTTCCAACACCTCGAGAATTTTCCCAAATTATTTAAAAATCATATTGAGGCAGAAGAAAACAAGGTTATTTACTTAGATCATTATTGTATTATTGATAGTTAATTCCATCTTAATTTAGAATGATATTTCTATTCCAAACGGTTTACATAGTTTTACAAACCACCCACCAGCTAGAAAGGCTAACTCACTGCTTGATGATAGAGCCCTAAAAACTAAAAACAGACAGAAAAACCTGTAAACCTGTCATTTACCTTTGAACTTTTTCCACACTCAGCTTTCTCTGCAGGGGTACTTAATCATCCCTGCAGCTGCCCATATCGGGAAAGACAGAATCAGAGCAGGAAAGATTGTGCGACCACATTCAGGAATGAAAGAAGACAACTTTCATCTTAAAGTTCTTATTTTAAGTGTAGTCTTTAAGTAGAACTTACCTTCCCTAACAGCCTAAAAGAAAGCTTGAAATATACAAAGGACTTTAGCTCAACGGAGCTTACTTGTGAGTTCTAACAAAGAAAGTTAATTTCTTCTAAAGGACTTCATAATATGATAGGAAAAATTATCAGGAGGTAATTAGGAAAAAAGGCACTACAATCTGGAAAGAAAAGCACATCTTATAAGAGATCCAGAAATTCAGCACAATCTTATCTTGAGTTAGAATCCCAGTTGGGATTAGTATTTTTGCAGTGCATTAAAACTGGAATGTTTAGTGCACTGAGCCACAAGGCTGCCTTCCTTGATCATTCCCTATCAAAATCCACATTTTAAAATAACAGTACACCACTGGACACAAATTCAGTGGTTTCCCAGAGACCAATTTTTACTGTCAGATGTTAATAAACTAGTGTCAGTATAGTTGGATGATTTAGATGTGCTTGGACTGTTAGGATGTTCAGAGTGGTTCATCATCATTTTAAATGATAAATGTTTCCCGTCTGCTGATCTACGGGCACATTTAAATTATGTTGCATTACTATTCTGTCTCTTTAAACAAGAAGGAAATTAAGCTTCAAGTTTAATTAAGCATTATTTTAAAAATTGGGTTTTGGTATATAAAATTCACCACGTGATTCTTCCAAGTTCTTTCCTTGAGAAAATAGATTGCACGTTTCACTGGGATTTGACCTTAATTAATCCTGTACTTTGTTATCCACCCCCTTGCTGAAACAGTCTTATCGAAAGGAATGCAAGCTATGGGCTAAGATAAAAATCGGTCATTAACTCCTGTGTGCAATGCTGGCTGTGGTCCATGGGCATGGAATGAATCCAAAGCCTACTGTACACAGTAATGTCCAGCTTAGTGCTCCAGGGCTGAGAGACAAAATAAACTATGCAGAACAGCATCTTTACACAGTCTACCTGGATTTACACTAGAGCAAACGATCTGAGACATCCATAATGCAGCACGGACGCTGGCATCCAGTCATGCCATGTCAGATTACACAGGAGGTCGGTCATTCCAGCAATGCCAACTGAAGTCGATAACCAAAAATCACTTTCCAAATACCATTATTTTAGTAAGAATGATTTACAAAGTTATGCTATCACTTAACATTTAAAAGAAACTCACCATTTCTTTCTGCTGTTTTAGATATTACCCTAGAGCAGTAGGTCGCTTTACTGACATAACTTGATTGCCTTCTTTAATAAGAAAATGCTTAAATTAATAAATATTTGTGGCCTATTGATCTGAAGTGTCCGTGGTCCAGATAAACATGACACATCTGTGGGACTGTTCGTAAAGCAAATGCCTGGAGCATCTCAATCTATTATGCAGTGTGGCTTTTCCTTTGTTTGGGTTTTTTTTTTTTTTTTTCTCCTGGACATTAAGCACCTCCTCAATATTTTTCTTTTTTTCTTTTTTTTTTTTGAGGTACGCGGACCTCTCACTGCTGTGGCCTCTCCCGTTGTGGAGCACAGGCTCCGGACACACAGGCTCAGTGGCCATGGCTCACAGGCCCAGCCACTCCACGGCATGTGGGATCTTCCCGGACCGGGGCACGATCCCGTGTCCCCTGCATCGGCAGGCGGGCTCTCAACCACTGCGCCACCAGGGAAGCCCCTCAATATGTTTTTAACTTTGGGAATCTGAGGAATGCCAAATGCTGATTTCTTTGCATTTGTGAATCAACCAAAGAAACATCCTGTAACCCCCTGACACAGTGATGACGATCCTACAGTTTTTAGTATCCTTTTTAGATTCAAGAAGACTTTTCTGATCTTTGAATACTTTTCATTCATCTAACATTTACTGCATACCTACTTTATGCTTTGTATTCTTCTAGCTACTTGGAATACAGCAGTGAACCAAATAAGGAAAAAGAAAAAAAACAAAACACCTGACTTCAAGGACCATACATTACAGAGGTGTAGATACACATGAGAGATGTGCACGCAACCTCTGTCACGGGTGGCCATTGAAAACTGAAGACACGTGGGATATTATGATAATATGAATTGCTTTTATATTTTAGATATCAAGTGATACAGGTGCTTAATGTATTATATATATACCACTTTGTTTGATTCCTTTTATTTTGTCTCCATGGAAATAATTTTAGCCTGCATCATTGCAATAGCCTCCTGACCTTGTACCACCTAACTCTTTCTTGACTCAAATTCACTTTGAAAATCAATTTAATTAAATAATTAATTGTTCAGTGGTGACCATACATAAGAGAGCTCTGAATTACTCTTCTTAAAACACCCTGCTTATCATGGCAGCGCTTAGGTAAGTGGTTCTCAAGGCCAACCAATTCAAGCTAGTCTGCTAAATCTCGTAGTCAAACTCCTTCATTATCTGCCCCCATGTGGCCTTTCCAAACATTGTCCTGTCACTCCCCATGTCCTGTTTTATACACAGGCAAACTATCCTTTATATCATCAGATTCCTTCCCTCAGGCTTAGTTCCACCTCTATTAATTGCATGGCACAAGCCCTCTCAGGCTGAAAGGACATGAGAATTGGTACTTGCTGTCCTTCTACCTGGGACAGGGTCTTCCAGGTATTTTCCTGGCTCAGTCCCTCCTTTTAAGTGTGGACCCAAATGTCACTTGTTCAGAGAGGCCTGGGCGTCAATCAGTTCAATTAGCTACAACCTCTGTGATGGGGAAGCAAAGAAGAAAGTGAGAAGAGAAACTAGAAATGTTTGCCCCAAACCCCTAAATTCTGCCCTCCCCTCCCCAATGTATAATCAGTGGGGATCTCCTTATCTGGAAATGTGGGTAATAAGAATCCCTCCTAACCTTGTACTTATCAGTGTCTAGGATAAGAAAACTGTGGTTTTTGAGTTTAGCCTACTCAAAACCTGTGAGATAAAATTCTCAGTTAACGATTAAAGAGATTAGAAAGAAAAAGTCCCATCCAGTATTTATCTGCAATGTTAAACTAAAAATATCAACCTAAGAAATAAGGCCATACATAAGTGGTCAATTGATTTTTGACAAAGGCGCCAAGGTAATTCAATGGAGAAAGAATACTCTTTTTAATAGGGTACTGGAAAAACTATATATCCACATGGAAAATAAAATATCTCTAGAGGCTTGCCATGAACTATAAAGGAAAATTAACTCAAAACAGATTATATAATAAATACAAAAATTCAAATGATAAAACTTCTGGACGAAAACATAGAAAATCTTCATGACTCTGGCATAGGTAAATGTTTTTTAGGACAGAAAAAGAAGGAAGCATAGGATAAAAGAAATTGAACTTTATCAAAATTAACATTTGTCAAAATTCACCGTTAAGAAGATGAAAGTGAAGCCACTGGCCAAGGATTAGTATTCAGGATATTAACAAATGCTTTCAACTCACTAATAAAAGATAAACAATAAAAGAGGGCAAAAAAATGTGAACGGACACTGGCAAGTAAAGATAAAAAAACAGCCAACAAGCACATGAAAATAAGCTCTGTATCATTAGTCATCAGTGCAGAGCAAATTAAAGCCATAATGAGGTATCACTGCAAACTCATTGCAGTGTCTAAATTAAAAAGATTAACCACACCAAGTGTTGGTGAGGAAGTGGGACAATTGGAATTCTCATCAACTGCTAGTGGAAAGGTATAGTGGTGTCATCACTTCAAGAAACAGCTTTCCAGTTCGTTAAATAAAATTAACATACGCTTACAATATGACTCAATAATTCCCTCTCTAGGTATCTGCCCCAAAGAAATGAAAACATATGTCCTTACAAGGACTTCTGTTCACAGTAGCTTAAATTAGAAATAACTGAAATACCCATTAACAAGTAAAAGGATAAACAAATTGTGTTCTATGTATTCAGTGGAATAATACTCAGCAATAAAAAGTTACATGCTCCCGACACATGCAACCACATAGTCACAAAAGTGCATATACAGTATAAGTCTATTCACATGATATTCTAGAAAAGACGAATCCATGGTGACAGAAGGTAGATCACTGGTCACCTGGGAGGATGGTCGCGTAGGATTGACTGGGAAGGGTCACAAGAAAACCTTCTGGGGGATGAAAATGTGCTCCACCTTGATTGTAATAGTGGTTAAATGATGTGTAAATTGTCAAAATTCACTGAAATATGCACTTAAATGAGTGAATTTATTGTACGTAAATGACGCCTCAATAACCTTGAATGAAACCTTCACAAAATACAAACTTGAGTTTATATTGCCGTTCGCGGCTTATAAAATTCCTTCACATACATTATTTTCTACCTTATGACACAGATCTAAGCATGTTGGCTATTTTGCTATATCCATGGTCCTGGGAGGACAGCCTGGACTATAAGATATAACAGCGGTGGGGAAGGGGTGTGTGTGTGTGTGTGTTTGCACGAGCGTGCACGCTCACAGATGCATATAAGGAACGTGGGTATCAAATGTCTTACTTCTGGGTTCAGGTCTTATGTGTGGTGCCTGGACCTTTGCAAAGGTCATCATCCAAACCACACACAATGATAAGAGCATCCAGTACTTGTGGTTAGATGGAGGATGAAATCGGAGAGCAGATAGAGCGTGATTAGGGCAGTTCCTACCAATTAGCAAATACACAATATGTGAGAACTACCATTATTGATCCAATGTCACCCATCATACTTCAGTATCTTCATAGGTAAAAGTAAGATAAAAATAAAATCTGCCCTTCAAGGTTGCTGTGTGAATCAGATGAGCTCACGTGAGCTACTTCTGTGAAATCACTAGCATTAGGAGAGCCCCATGAAGCCATGGCCAGTCTGACTGTCGAACATACGTAGCTGTAGCCCAGGACAAAAAGACCTTGTCAGGAAGGCTCTAGAGTGCTGATGAGTCTCTTCCCTAGCCGAGAGGTCTAAGTTAAGACGGCAAGAACTCTGCTCTGGAATCCCCTGGCTGATTGCTCACTTTTTGCAAACGCTTGAGTCCAAACTTGAGGTCCTCCTTTAGGAAAACCTACGAAGCCTCATCCCCACACGTGCATCTGGATCTCAGATCTCCTTTGTACTACGCGTTGGCTGAGCTGGAAGTACCCCAAAGTGAAAACACCTTCCGTCATGTCTGAGTCGCTATTTCTTTTCAGTCCCTTGCAGGATGGCCGAGCTCAAGACCTAATGAAAGGTCTGCTTTCTTCCCTTCCTGATATCAGTGCCCATCATTTTACACCATTTTTTCTCCTCCTTCTCTGTCTGTAAGGAGCCTCCTCTCTGGAACATGAGAACATAATTTAATTGCTGCTGCTCTGAATATACTTTGCCTAATGTGTTGTACAGTAATTCAATTACCAGTGTCAGACAGGTAGAGGACTTCCTTAGTCTATTCACTCAATTAGAAGAGAAAGAAGAAAGCGAATTTCCACGTCTACCTAAAATGGAGGGTGGCTTATGCAACAATTTCCAGATAAGGCTCTTATTCATCACACAAACAAAGAAAGCACAACCTCTATGATTTAGAAGAAGAGGAAGTAGAAGAAAAAGACCCCAATTTAGAATCACAAAGCAATTCAGCTCCCAAAGAAAGGCAACACAAATAGCGTTATAACAATATCCAAGTATTTCCACAGATCACATCCCTAATTACTTTTATGAATTTAAAAGCTTGCTTTACTCACGATAGGCATTATGAGAAGGATGGAAAAAACTACAGTTTTTAAATAAAGTCCAAGTCTGTGACTATAACACCATGCAGTATAATAGGGTAATATTGTAGACTTTTAAATACCTATCTTTAAAAACACAAAATATAACCTACTAGACGAGCAGCAAGCATTAAAAAAAAAAAAAAAAAAAAACCTAAATAATATAAAGACAAATTTCCCACTCCTTGAACTCTTCTACCATAGGTTTACAGATTTCTGTTAACATTTCTCTGAACTACTGAAATCGTAAGAAGTATATCCTCTCTTGTTCTGGCTATACCTTCTTTCTCTGATTTCCTCTCTTGCTTATTTTCTGTTATATATGATTGTAATTAACTTAAGAAAAGTACATAAAAGTTTGATGATAAAATGTATTTTTTATTACCACCATGAACCAAATGCAGTTAGGTGTGACTAGTTAATAGATAACCTGTTTAGGCTTAAATGTGTCCGTCTCTGTGCTCTGCAAAGCAGAGGGACACTGGGTTCTGCGGCGCAATCAGCAGTGCTTTAGGCTGCCACGGTGCTGGAGTGTAGATTTCATATATGAACTTTGTCATTCCTCCTTTATTTTGACTGGAGAATGCACTGCAAGTGTTAATGCCGGCTGACAACCAATGGTACTTACCCACTAAGTGTCAACCTCTGTCAACACGTCACATGCAAAACCTGGTAGGTTGCGTAAGCCAGGTCTGTATACTCCTGCTAAAGGTCCTGTTTCCAGCACTTCTGATTATGCCGTATGAGATATTGGCTCTTTTCTCTTTGCAGCTCTGATTTTGAGCAGGTCCAGGGTTAACAAAAACAAACAAACAAAAAAGGCCATCACCTATATGTCGCTTTCCGTTCAGTGAACTTGGAATGAAAAAAAAACGTGTGTGGGCTTCAAGTAAGATATTTAAGAATAAAAGGCATTGAGCACGAATGATATTTTTTAGCATCCAATGTGGATCTGAAACCCGAAGGCTGAAAAAGGAGTGTTACCCAAATTAGGATACCCAAAGCTGACCTATGGCTCTGTCTTCTTATATAATCTCTCATGTAGCGTGGAGAAATTTTCGGATACTCGAGAAAATGAGTTCACTGTCTGCTGGTAACTGAGAATGGATACAATGTATTTTCAATTACCACAGTAATAGCCTTATTTCTTCAAGAAATTTTTGTTGAGTGTCTACTATGTTTGGGGCACTGTCCAGGGTTCTGGGTCAACAGCAGAAACCTAAAATCCCCTCATGGAGCTTACATTCAACTGGGGGCAGATAGTGGCAGACAGATGCATTAAGAAATATATACATATTATAGTGATATGTCCTATGGAGCAAAATAAGACACAGAGAGGAAGAGGGAGTACAGGAGATGGGGAGGGAGGTTGCTACTTCATTCAGGATGGTTAGGGAGACAGCAAGTAGGAAGGCCTTGAGTCCTGAGATGACTTGGCCTGTCTACAGAACCCCAAGGAGGCAGTGCGACTTGAGAGAGGTGATTAAAAAAGAACTTTGAAGGGTGTGAGTTCAGAGAGGGATGGATGAGGGTGGAGCCCACCTTCAGGACCACTGTAAGGCTTTCACTCTGAATGAGATGGTCAGCCACTGAAGGGAATACGCAGAGAATGACAGCCTTTGACTTTCATATTAAAAGGGATACTCTGGCCTGTATGCGATGGTATAGGGTCCAAGTTATGGCTATTACCATAATCATGGTGAGACACGTGTTGACCTGGACCAATGTGGTGGAGGCAAAGGTGAAGAAAAGTGGTCTGATTTTAAGGAAAATATTGCGATTTGCCAATGGATTGGAAATGGGCTGTGTAACAAGAAGACAAAGACATCCCTAGGTTCTTGGTCTTATTCGTAAGCCAAATCTTCAACAGCAGTTCCTTCTTTGGCGCCTCATCTTCTGCCTTAAAGGCAAGCACGAATAAAAGGGCTATATTCTATTAAGAAGATGATGGACAGGGTACACCTACTGCGTAGAAACAAATCCAGTTTGTATTGAATTCATTTGAGAACTTGTTCATGAACAGTTACCCTTATACACATTCTGCATGTAATGCTGACAAGTTCAATTTCTGCTTGGGCTAATGGCCACATGAATGTCTTTCACACAAGTTAAGGTTGCTTGGAGGCAGGAATGATTTCTAATTTTCTTCCTTATGTTTTGCGTTGCTAGATAGGTTTTTTTCGAGCTTGCTGTTTAAGGTCTAGCCTCCCCTTCGTACTGGTGGGTAAATCTAATTAACATTAATGAGAGTTCTGTGCACATACTGACGGGATAATAGACCTTTCAGGATGGTTCCTCCCCTCTTGCACTACCACTCCCCCACTGCATACTGGCTGATTATTTCATTAGGCAGCAATATAAACCCAGGCAGGAGAACACACACTTCGTGGAAATTAAGTGGGAAAATCTACATTCATCCACACTTTCACCTACATTAGGGTGAGGAGAGTTCGGGGGTTGGGGGGAAGGGTTACATCACAGCTACCAGAGAATCCAGTTCTCTTCAGAGAAAAGCTTTCATAAAGATAGTTTCCCAGCCCGTTCAGTTATGTGCTTACCTACTGTTGTTTAGAAAAATTGACGGTGTTCATTACATCTCATTCTAGTTTTTATTGTAAGCAAATCAGTAGAGATTTGAGGGGAATATCAATAAGATCAGGGTGACTTCTTAGGCTTTGCACTTACAGTTAACAGAGGAGCGAGATGGGACAAATCTGTGCAACAGCTTCTGGAATTATACAGGCAGTTGTGTAAGCTCTAGAAATAAAGTCCGAGACTTGCTTTTTTAAGATAACCACTTACTAGTTGCCTACATCAGCTGATAAATGTGTCTAAGCATTTCTCTAGTCTTAAGGCTACAAGAAATTGAATTCACTCTACACGTGTTTATCCTATTAAAATGTTCTGCATACGATTAATAGAGGCCTGTGGTCTCCACTTTCTCCTCCCCTGCGAATCAAATTTGGCAAATGAAGAATCTCATATTCTCCTTATGAGTTAAGCATGTGTTGGAGCATTCCTAGAAGTTGGAATCAATGGTTGCATGGTCGAAGGCAGGTTAGTGGTACTGGTTATATCTTTCAAACTTCAGTTACCCGATGAAACTGTGCCTCCCTGTGCTGGTCGGTGTTTTGAGATTCAGTGCTCACTCTCCGTTAACAAGTCTGGCTCCAAAAAGAAGTTGCGAGTGTGAATTTATTTATTTATTTTTCTTCCCCAAACTTGAGAGGTTGGGAGTCTTGTGGGAAAAGTGTGATAGAGGAGAAATACTGAAAGCTGGCAGGTTTGTCTGAATCTAAACTTCTCGTCTTTTGGGTGGCATCAGTTAAATCCATCAGTTAAGAGAGCTTGACCCATTTACCCATGCAACAGCTAAACCCTTAATCCTCACAGATTCATTTTACAGTTCCGATTTTGCCACGGATACTGTACTAATTCAGACTCAAAGGTCAACACCTTAGAGTGAAAAGGGCATTTTTTCTTCCCTTGAGAACTTTAGGAGCAGACTTCCCTAATAAAATGGGTGCAAACAGCTCTAAGATCTTCTTTTCTGTTTTATTTATTGACTTCATATTGCTGTAACTTTATAAATAACAGTTCCCCAATATACAAGGAGATGCTTAGTATGTAAAGAAGGAAATCGTAATACAGCTCAGCCTTTTCATTGTTTTATCAACAATCTTTAAAAATATGAATGAGTTCATAAAAAAAGTAAACGGCAGTAATGGAAACAGACTGTAGAAGTACCAGCGCCCACATTGGTCTTTGAACCAAAAACACTCATGGAAAATATCTAGTTTGTGTATTACAAAACATGGCTAGTAAAACGAAAAAAGTTTGTCTTTTCTAGTGGAATACAGCTTTTCAATAAAAGACATATTCAATCCTTTATATTTTTTAAGGTGGACAGACTCTCACAAGTGTACAAGGATACTTCTCTATGTGTACACATCAATTTATTTTTCTATCTGAAAAAGAACACACACACATAACTGAATCACACTGCTGAACACCAGAAACTAACACAACATTGTAAATTAACTATACTTTAATAAAAAATTAAAGTTATTATTCTAAAAGTGTGGTCACATACACTGTCTCATGTAATTCCCACAATGTGTTCATATTTATTGCTTCTGTGCCTGACTTACCAGGTGTAAACACCTAGTACAAAAATTGTGGAAATAAATGATCATCTTGCAGGTAGCACAGCTATGATTAAGCCCATTTCAGAGATGAAGAAATTGGAAGCTCAGAACCCCTGAATGAATCTGCTCTCACAGGGAGCAAGTGACGTGCACAGGATCTGAACTCGGTGTTTCTGTTGCCGACCACATTGCTGATGACACTTAACATACAATAAAGGAATTATGATTAGACTCAAATATTTACTTCCACGTAAATTAACATCTGGATATAGTTAGACACATGAATCATCGGATGGATGTTATATGAGATTTCTTCTGACTCAATGATCCTTTTTAATACCCACTGTTTTCTCAGTGTCTTCTTAGAATAAATCATAAATGCATGTAACAAAATTTCCTTATAAAACGTTATTCATTTAGAATAGAGGTCCACTCATTCCTTTTTTTTTTTTTTTTTTTTTTGCGGTACGCGGGCCTCTCACTGTTGTGGCCTCTACCGTCGCGGAGCACAGGCTCCGGACGCGCAGGCTCAGCGGCCATGGCCCACGGGCCCAGCCACTCCGCGGCATGTGGGATCCTCCCGGACCGGGGCACAAACCCGTGTCCCCTGCATCGGCAGGCGGACTCTCAACCACTGCGCCACCAGGGAAGCCCTCCTATTTTCTTCTTGTATTTGTGTACTTTAAAAATTATCTCCCAACTATGTACAGGCCACTAAAACAAGGGCCTAAGGAAGATATAAATTGGACATCTCATTGGCCTTGATTTCAACCCAGAGCCTGAGTTAAGAGTACACACTAATAATAAGTACAGTATAAAGCAGAATGTGATATGTAATGAGAAAGCTTTGGATAAATCGCTGTACTAATTCAGAGGCGTGTGGAACGAGTTTCAGATGCTCAGTGGTTGAAAGGCATTCAAGACAGGTCACGAATGATGAGTCGATTTGATAAACAGAAATGTGGGACTATTCATCTATCCTATTGCCAAAAGGTAAAAAGAAAGATAATTTTTGGTAAGGTTGTACTTTTATATGGGAACTTTTATACACAGTTGATGTGAGTGTAAATTGATACAGTGTTTTGGAGAGAAATTTGGTAGTAGCCGATAAAAATTAAAATGCATATAACCTTTGGCTTAATTTATTTCTTGGAATATATTCTAGAGGCATACTCGTATGTGTGTATGGGGGTGTTTGCCACATTGCCATTTGTCATGGTGAAAAATAAAAGTGACCTGATTTTCCCTCAAGAGGTGACAGCTGAGCAAATTTGAATTATTACAAAGAATGAATGTATACAATATGGAATTATCCTTAAAATAAATAGGAAAGAGCCCAAGTTACAGAACAACAGGGACCCATTAGTATATAGAAAATAAAAAGCTATTGCATATACAAAACAAAATGAAAATCTGTATATATAATCTAAACTGTGTAGGCATGTGCACGTGCATGTCTGAATGTATACACAGGTATGGGAAAAACATCTCAATGTTTATCAACTCAACTTATTACATTGGTTAGCTTTGAGAAGAGAACTTCTCTTGTGTGTGTACTGAGATTTTTTTAAACAGACATTATGTATGCATTTTGTAGGTAAATAAAAACATATAAAATTAAAAAATCAGTGCTCTGTCAACTTAAGAATGGAACTGTGCCTTCTTTCATCGACCTGGTTGATTTCACTCTGCCCCACTTCCTTGCTCCTATTTCCATATGTAAGCGGTTCTGACTATGTTACCTGATTGTGGAAACTGTACAGGGAAAGTCTCAATGGGGAAATCTGAGCTAAAATTGCAGATAGCAGAACCAGACTATGGACAGAGGACTTAGTTACATTTGTAGTTTAGGCTTTTATCCTTTAAGGATTCCTATGCCAATTCACGGTGTTGATGTGGAAAGAGAAACCTCTTCAACCATTTCTATGTCCCCAAGTGCTCCAAGCGGCCATGTTGCTCTTCAGACAAAACCAGAAACCTTCCCTGTTTCCTTACTGCTCTACATGCTGTTCTAAATTATCTTCATTCTCTTTTCCAGTGATCCTCAGACAGTTCTGCCCATTTTTCTAGGAATATTTTCTGCATATTGAGGTTAGCTCATTGGCCCTCTCATAACCCTTAACTTTAAACTGAGTTGCCTTTTCTACCTTAAACAACCTTCCAAAGAACTAAGTTGCTTATCTTTCACTCTTCAAACAAGTCACCCAATTTCTGTTGCTCAAAATTATTTCCTTCCAAAACTGGAAGTGAAATGGTAATTTCCCTTTAAGTTAATCACATTGAAGTTGTTATCATAGGGGGAAATACTGTGAAAATTCTCTTAACAGCAATATATTATATCCAATCAACGACAGTGTCTTCCCTGAGATGCAAATATATTTCAGTCATCTAACAAATAAGTGGGTGACTTATATAGAGGATTCCATGAGGTATTTTGCAATGAGACTTCTGTTTTGGACGGAAGAGGAAGGAAAGAAGCCCACTTTTGTATGTCGGCACTGGAAAGGGATGGCGGTGGCCAGGATGGCATCTGTACTGGGACCCAGGTTCTATCTGCAGACCCGTAGGCACGTGGGCTGTTGGCATTAAGTCAAGGACTGGTAATGTGAAGGTCACCCTGAGCCATGGGGACACCAAGTGACACAGCGTGGTACGGGGGGGGGTCACACATTGTCCCCACTTCAGAAAGAAACATGGCAGTCTAGTAACTCATTAACCATCAGCTTGGCCCTTCCTAGGGCAGAACTGATGAGCAACTTGATACCCTCTATGCCTAGAGACAAATGGGGCACAGCCTGTGGACAGGACCTGGACAAAGTTCTGTGGGATGGGGTTTACTGGTGGGCATAAGAGAGGCACAACTTGGGACTCTCAGAAACGTAAGCAGCACCGTATAGGAGGCTGAGGCTTTGTGTGATGAGAATGAGGAAAGAGCTATAATTTGAGTCATTATGGTTGTCATTATACTATCCATCGCCACAGGCTGTGGGCCCTGGAGAAACTTGTTACACCAAATAATTGAACAACTGGGGTGACGGTTCCTGCAGAGTGTTAGCTGATCAGCCTATGACGAAGTTCCACCACAGCTGACTATCAATGATAAAGCCCTTACGTGCTCATTCAGTTGTTTCTACAGTCTGTGAAACAGCAGTTTTCAACATCTGACTCCAGATCCTGGAAGGAAAAGCGCTAATGCGAGGAATCCCCAGAATCTGTTTATGTGCCAAAGAAATAGATTATATAAACAGATTAAATGAAGAATGGCTTGCAAATGCCACTACTTTTCAAATATCTATTGCATTTGAGCTGAAGTAGAAAATCACCTACCATAATCACTGACTTCATAGTAAATTTCTGTCCCTAAGTTTTTTTTTTTTTTTTTTTTGCGGTACGCGGGCCTCTCACTGTTGTGGCCTCTCCCGTTGCGGAGCACAGGCTCCGGACGCGCAGGCTCAGCGGCCATGGCTCACGGGCCCAGCCGCTCCGTGGCACGTGGGATCCTCCCGGACCGGGACACGAACCCGTGTCCCCTGCATCGGCAGGCGGACTCTCAACCACTGCGCCACCAGGGAAGCCCCCCTAAGTGTTTTTACATACAGTTAATGCTAGAAGAATAATCTATGGAGTCAGGCAATTTCTGACAACTTTTTGGAAATCTCTGAATGAACCCAACCTTCTGGTCTAATCTTCGCTTGCAGCCTGGTTGGCTAAGGGCTGGAAATAACTGAAGAGTACGGACAACCAGGACAAAGTAAAACTAATTACCCACTTTCCTGAGGTTTGATTGACAAATAAAATTGTAATATATTTAAAGTGTACAATAAGATGTTTTGATATACATATACATTGTGAAATGATTTTCACAATTAAAGTTAAGTAACACATCCATCACCTTTTTTGTGTGTGTGTCTGAGAATGCTTAAAGATCTACTCTCAGCAAAATTCAAGTACACAATATAGATTACTAACTGTAATCACCATGCTATACATTAGAGCCTCCGAACTTATAACTGAAAGTTTGTACAGGACAGGTCTTTTAAAGTGGTTTCCAAGGCAAGGCAAACACAATGCCCATCTCTGGGTATCACTGAGAACAGCGGCATTCATCTTTAAATCCTCTATGCTTAAATACACGAGGCTTTACAATTTCCTCAGGATCCAGGGGCTACACAACTTTCAGTAGAAGAGTTGCGCGCCAAAAACCTTACGTTGCCCTACAAATTATATTTGTTGGCGTCAAACAGAAATTTATCTAAGAGAGGTTTTTCTCCCAAACTGTCTGAATGATAGTCCTTACAGATATAATCCATCTGACTCTTTGAACATGACAAGATTGCCTTCATAATTTCTAGAAAATAAGCACCACTAACAATCCTATTTTCAAAAGTCTGGACGTAATGAATTTTTTTATTGTGATTAAATTTTGAAGTGCCTGGAACTAATTAAAATGTAAGCAACTGGGCTTCCCTGGTGGCGCAGCGGTTGAGAGTCCGCCTGCCGATGCAGGGGACACGGGTTCGTGCCCCGGTCCGGGAAGATCCCACATGCCGCGGAGCGGCTGGGCCCGTGGGCCATGGCCGCTGAGCCTGCGCGTCCGGAGCCTGTGCTCCACAGCGGGAGAGGCCACAACAGTGAGAGGCCTGGGTACCGCAAAAAAAAAAAAAAAAAAAAAAGTAAGTAACTATAATCGTAAATACCTTTATAATTGTGTATTTTATTTTGCATCAGAATGAGTCCATGAAAGTGACTTTCAGACCTAAAAATAGTTTTT
This sequence comes from Grampus griseus, assembly GCF_964374135.1. Classification (NCBI taxonomy): domain Eukaryota; kingdom Metazoa; phylum Chordata; class Mammalia; order Artiodactyla; family Delphinidae; genus Grampus; species Grampus griseus. The sequence continues at coordinate 955,523 of NC_139015.1, forward strand.
TTCCATTCTATCTTATTTCAAGAAACAAAACAGTCAAAACAGACTTTAAGATAGTTCCATGCAGTTTTGAATAATTGAATGACCATTATTTTTCCAAGTCTTTTATCCCCTGGAGTAGTGTTTTTCCTTTGAGTTCACTATCTAATTGCTATAAATGACAATATGAATTATGTATAGACAACAATAAAAACATTCAATTATATCCTCTGATATCCGGCTGATACACATCTACGTAGCTGTACTGGTGACTGAAATATAGTAAGTTTGGGGTATCAGTTGGTAAATAACCACCACCGTGGTCCCTCCCCCAGGATCCCAGACTTCCCCACAATCCAGAAATTAAGGGCTGTGTTACACACTAATGCCTGACTCATTCAGGAGTCCTGAAGGACCTTACGTGCGCTACATCTGTTAAATTTATCACCACTGACTGCCTGAGCCCTATTTAGCGACTTCTAACTCCAAACAGATAGGAGTTTTGGAGAAAAGCTAAGCAAAAATTTTAGAAAGAAACTACAACACAGAGCTCAAAAGAAAGAATGGGAAATCTCTAGACAAAAGAAACAAAAAAGGACCAACACCAAAGTCCCCTGGGGAGTACCAAACACAGATTGGCACCCAGGGATGAAGACGTGACTGCCCACTGAAGGAGACATCTGCGTGGTCTGTGTCCTCACACTGGACGGGGAAGGGCACCCAGGCCATGGCCTAACACAGGCCACTGGAAGGACTGCCCCTTTGTGAAGAAGAGTCCAGAAAGGTGTTGCCCCCTCTGCAGGGAAGAGGCGAGGAAGCCTGTTGTCTTCCTGGTTCTCGGTGGAAAAGTCTCCTGTGAGAAAGTGGAACTCTCAGCTCCCCAAAGTGCAGGTGTGGAGGTTTAAAATATTTCCCCAGGGCATGGGGACTGCAATACTCATCTCAGACCTGTGAAGCCGCCAGAGCTTTCAGTGAAACAAACGCAAAACCGAATCTGTAGAATCACTTCCACAACGCAGGCACCAGGGACGTCCGTGCTCTGGATGAGCTCACGACAACAACAACAAACTTTAAAGGACCAAAGGCAATCATTCACAGTGTGGTAGGACTGGGCAGATATAAGGAGAAGACGCAGCACCGCAAGGAACCGGGAGAAAAGAACACCAAGAAAGAAACTAGAAAATAATTTTGGTTAAAATAACTAAAGTTATAACAAATAATAGAAAGAACACACCAGAACATGAAAGAATGGGTGGATCTAAAACACCATATAAAACCTAAGTGAAGATTTCAGTCATGGAAATAAAAAGTAAATGAGTTTAATGGCAGATCAGGCAACAGGTAGAGAAAACTGTAATTTAAAAGATATATTTAAGGAAATTATTCAGAATGCAGCATAGAGAAATAAAAAAGTGATAAAAGATGAAAGAGAGCTTAATAGAGATAGAAACTTCCAATAAAATTTCTAGAAGGAAAGAATAGAGAATGGGGACGAGGTGGTATTTGAGGGATAATGGTTACGGATATATTCTGGAATTTGAAGGTAATGAGGTCTCAGATTACAGGCGTTAACAGTGATGCAGGGATATACATAATGCATCGTCTCACACATGCCTGGTGGGCATGTACATTTTTTCAAATTCCTTTGAGAGATTATTCGTAGTGTCTAAATTTCTGATTCTGCCTCATGTTCCCAATCGGTGCAGTCTTTTGAATCTTGGGCAATGGTAACCGCATTTTTCTAGCTTTAGTCCAATAACTATGAAGTCATACTTGATTTCTCTCTTTCTCAAACCCCATATCCAATCCATGTGGAAATTTGGATGGGTCTGTTTTCAAAATACATCCAGAGTTTGACCACTTCCGAAAACCAACACTGCTACCTCCCCAGTTTTAAGACCCCATCAACTCTTGCCTGGGTTATGCTAATGCCCTCCTCATACACAAGCAGCTCAAGTGAATTTTTTTATAATAACAGTTATATCATGTCCTCTGCACAAAAACTTCCAGTGTCTCCCCTTTCCCCTCGGACTGAACACAAAGATGTATGATGACCTACAAGGCAGGTTTTTCTCTGATCTCCTCTCTGATACACCCTCACTTTCTCTGTTCCTGACAAACTAGACTGGGCTTGGAGGCTGGCTACCACAGGGCCTTTGCACTTGCTTCTCTGAAATCCACACAGTTTACTCCTTTACCATCTTCAAGTTTTTGCACAAAAGTCACCTTTTCTATGAGGCCACCCTATATAAAATGGAAGCCTAGGCCCAGGTCCTGCCATGGTACCCCTAATTTCCTATAATTGGCCTTATTTTTCTATAGTACTTACCATTTTTTAGAATACTATATAGTTTATTTATTAAGATTATTACTTATTATTTGTCTTCCCCTATCAGAATATATGCTGTACTGGACAGAAATTTTTTTGTTCAGGAAAGCAGGATTCAATATATAATAAACACTCAATAGATAACTGATTGAATTAATAATTCTAGAAAAGCTAACTAAGTGCTCATGGAGTGACCTAGTTGAGAGGACATCTGTATTTCACCATATGCTTGAAAGAGTTCGTTAAGAAAGCTAATTTAAATTTCATGAGTTAAAAAAAATTAATGAACGGATTATGGGTAAAAGGGGGACTGACACCATTTATTTTATGCTCTTATAAGGAACAGACCAAAGTCTACATTATAAAAAAACAAACAACCTGTATATTCAGGGACATTATATTTTAACTGACTGTATTTCAAAATTATTATAATCATTATTATTTTATTGAGGGCTTCTTTTCAAAATAGTGCAACGAAAGTCTTTAAGAAATCTAAGCTAGAACATAAAGAACATCTGCATAAGATGTAGCGCTCTGCTTAAATTCCTACGATAATCTATGCTTAGCCACCTGGTCAATTGCTTGCTATTTTATTTTGAAAGTTTTTATTATTGAGGTCAAGGCAAAATGAAGGAATATTTACCATATAACTTAGAGCACTGAGATGACATAATGGTTGTTGAAGAACACTAGATTAATAAATTAATAAAATAAAACCAAGACCCTCCAAGAGTCACCATGGAGGAAGCAGCAGGTACCTCTCTGCCCTCCAGTTCTCTAATTAAAGCTGAGCTCGTTATTCACACCAGACCCAGCCCGCATATATCTGGCCCAAGAATAGACACTAGCCCCCTCCTCTCAGCTCAGGTGAGATGGCTGGAGCTCTTATTCGCTAACAAAAGAAAAGGAAGAAATAAACAGAACAGGTACCAAGTACAAACTGATTCTGCTTTTGGAGTGTTAGTTTCCAGTCTTTCCATTTTCACTCTCTCATTGGCTTACAGGCAGCCCTGACTATACTCAGGGCTGAAAGATTACTCCGGGGTTCTTACTTACATCCTCCTGGCTTGTTCTCCATGGAGGATAGCACTCCAAAACCTCCAAGAGCTTTTCCTAGAATCCTGCTACCTTTTTGGTAAACAGACCTGCTTCAAGCCTATTCTAGAGCACACTCAAGTGGCTGATACCAGAAATGAGCTCCCTGGACCCCCATCCAGAGAGACATGACTTCACTCCTGAAAGACTAGGATTGTAACCATACCTTAGTATAATAAAACACCATAAAGTTCACAAAGCAGTAAGAAGAAGAAGAGGGTTTTTCTTTCATGGGCAGAAACACAGATTTTTTTTTTTTTGTATTTTAAGTGTGTCAATGCGTAAGATTGTTAATATAATTACTACCATTATCTTCGTTTGCTCCACGCCATCTCTCTTTCTGATGCCATCTATTAACCCCTAGAAAATGGAGTTGTCTGTAGAGATTATTCCAAAAATGCAGGCTGAGGGAGAAGAGATTTTGTTCTTTAGCCCTAACATACAATTTTCAGCAAAAAACTAGGACAATGTACCATTTATGCTTTCTATTGCAGTAGGACTTTGAGCGTTTTCCAACAGCCCTTTCACAAAATTGATAGATTATTCTTCCTATTAAAAGAGTCTTTTATTCTGAGTGCCAGACCTGGTTCTTAGAGTTGAAATATTGCTTTAGCTATTTTTTTTGGTTACCACACTGGCATTCCACTGCTGAATAAAACCACAAATTGTCTACCTGATTCTCCAGGGCACAGAAAAGTCTCAAAGGGCTTGAAGCGGGAGTGAAGGGGATATGTTTGTTTGTTATTCCCAAACAGACCTGATGAGAATCCCATGAACCCATGAAGACTTTTACCAGGTTGTACATCGCACAGAGAAAGATCATTACGTAGGGGAACATGAGTTCTAAGCTTGCATCAGCTGCAAAGAGGCCCTGTCACTTTAGCAATGGACAAGGGAAAGTGAATATGTAAAAATAGTTACCATTTATCAAGTGTTTATAAGTATTTTACGTACACTGGTTTTAACCTGCAAAGTAGGAATTATTATCCCTTTTAAAAAATGAGGACATTGAAAGAGGATCCAGGGTTGAATTAATTTGCCCAGCTAAGAGATGTGGTTACAATTAGAGTTCAGATTTTTCCGGGTCCAAAGGTTATGGTTTTCCAGTGTAGCAGAGTATACTCCCATGACTTTAATTTTCTACATCTTTGTTTCCCTATCTATATAATGAAGGCATTAGATAACATGACCTCTAAGCTCCTTCTAGCTATAAAATGTTAGGGAGTCTAGAATACAAGCATAGCCTCATGGAGCAGCAAACAATGAAAGCTAGCTTAGTTCCACATCAGGAGTCACTTAGATTCTCTTATTTATACAACCAGAGCCAAAGTATGGTAGGAACCGAAAGTTAATAAGGCAAGACTGTGCTGTATGCGGCCCAGATGCTGTCCCTGGTGGCTGCACAACACAGGAAGGGCCTGCAGGAGACCTGGACGGAACACAGAGGAGATAATTCAAAGGCACCCTTCACACTCACCTGAGGACCACATCTTAAGTGGGGTCACGGTCTTTTCAATGGGATGGAGGCAGTTTGAAGAGGCTCCTTTATGTTTCCAGTTTGGAAGAAAGGTGACTCTGGGAAAACTGACAAGTCAGGTTCAAGACTGAAGGTCACACACATGGATCCAAGTTCACATCCTTTTCCTTCAAGATTGTTTTCAGGTCTTAAGAACTAAACATATAATAAGGAATCCACGAAAGTTCTCTGCTCATGTAGCAGAGTCAGGATATAAGAGACATAACTCCAGAGCCAAGGAAAAAGGCCCAGAAGCATGGAGTCAGCAAAAAGGACTTCACACAATAATGATCACTTCTGCCCTTATCTCTTTAACCCTCTTTCCATAGTTTCCACATCCAATCCACACATCCCATTCACCATTTTTCTAATACATTTGTAGAATGTTTCCACTCTCAAGTCACCATCATCATGAATATCCTGCTTCTATGGTTCCCATCCTAGGAACCATCTTCCTGCAGAGAGTAAAGTAACTTTCCAGATATTAAATGGGTCCTGAGATTGGTTCAGGATGGTGGAGTAGAAGGACATGTGTTCACTCCCGCTAGTGAGAGCAACGGAATCACAACAAACTGCTGAACAGTCATTGACAGGGAGACACTGGAACTCACCAAAAAAGATACCCCACATCCAAAGACAATGAGACGGCAGGAGGGGCGCAATCACAGTAAAATCAAATCCCATAACCGCTGGGTGGGTGACTCATAAACTGGAGAACACTTATACCACAGAAGTCCATCTGCTGGAGTGAAGGTTCTGAGCCCCACGTCAGGCTTCCCAACCTGGGGGTCCGGCAACGAGAGGAGGAACTGCCAGAGAATCAGACTTTGAAGGTAACGGGATTTGACTGCAGGACTTCGATAGGACTGGGGGAAACAGACTCCACTCTTGGAGGGCACACACAAAGTAGTGTGTGCATCGGGACCCAGGGGAAGGAGCAAGGACCCCATAGGAGACTGAACCAGACCTACCTGCTAGTGTTGGAGGGTCTCCTGCAGAGGCGGGGGTGGGGGGCTGTGGCTCACCGTGGGGACAAGGACACTGGCAGCAGAACTTCTGGGAAGTACTCCTTGGTGTGAGCCCTCCCAGAGTCTGCCATTAGCCCCACCAAAGAGGCCGGGTAGGCTCCAGTGTTGGGCCGCCTCAGGTCAAACAACCAACAAGGAGGGAACCCAGCCCCACCCATCAGCAGACAAGTGCATTAAAGTTTTACTGAGCTCTGCCCACAGAGCAACACCCAGCTCTACCCACCACCAGTCCCTCCCATCAGGAAGCTTGCCCAAGCCTCTTAGGTAGCCTCATCCACCAGAGGACAGACAGCAGAAGCAAGAAGAACTACAATGCTGCAGCCTGTGGAACAAAAACCACATTCACAGAAAGACAGACAAAATGAAAGGCAGAGGGCTGTGTACCAGATGAAGGAACAAGATAAAACCCCAGAAAAACAACTAAATGAAGTGGAGACAGGCAACCTTCCAGAAAAAGAACCCAGAATAATGATAGTGAAGATGATCCAGGACCTCGGAAAAAGAATGGAGGCAAAGATCGAGAAGATGCAAGAAATGTTTAACAAAGACCTACAAGAATTAAAGAACAAACAGAGATGAACAATAAAATAACTCAAATGAAATATACACCAGAAGGAATCAATAGCAGAATAACTGAGGCAGAAGAAAGGATAAGTGACCTGGAAGACAGAATGGTGGAATTCACTGCTGCAGAACAGAATAAAAAGAAGGAAAAGAAATGAAGACAGCCTAAGAGATCTCTGGGACAACATTAAACACACCAACATTCGCATTATAAAGGTCCCAGAAGGAGAAGAGAGAGAGAAAGGACCCGAGAAAATACCTGAAGTGATTACAGTCGAAAACTTCCCTAACATGGGAAAGGAAATAGCCACCCAAGTCCAGGAAGCACAGAGAGTCCCAGGCAGGAGAAACCCAAGGAGAAACACACGGAGACATTTAGTAATCAAACTGACAATAATTAAAGACAAAAATTATTAAAAGCAACAAGGGAAAAACGACAAATAACATACAAGGGAACTCCCATAAGGTTAACAGCTGACTTCTCGGCAGAATCTCTACAAGCCAGAAGGGAGTGGCACGATATATTTAAAGTGATGAAAGGGGAGAACCTACAACCAAGATTACTCTACCCAGCAAGGATCTCATTCAGATTTGACAGAGAAATCAAAAACTTTACAGACAAGCAAAAGCTAAGAGAATTCAGCACCACCAAACCAGCTCTACAACAAATGCTAAAGAAACTTCTCTAAGTGGGAAACACAAGAGAAGAACAGGACCTACAAAAACAAATCCAAAACAGTTAAGAAAATAGTCATAGGAACATACATATTGATATTTACCTTAAATGTGAATGGATTAAATGTTCCAACCAAAAGACACAGGCTCACTGAATGGATACAGGAGCATGACCCATATATATGCTGTTGACAAGAGACCCACTTCAGACCTAGGGACACATACAGACTGAAAGTGAGGGGATGGAAAAAGATATTCCATGTAAATGAAAATCAAAAGAAAGCTGGAGTAGCAATCCTCATACCAGATAAAACAGACTTTAAAATAAAGAATGTTACAAGAGACAAGGAAGGACCCTACATAATGATCAAGGGATCAATCCAAGAAGAAGATATAACACTTATAAATATATATGCATCCAATAGGATCACTTCAATACATAAGGCAAATGCTAACAGCTATAAAAGAGGAAATTGACAGTAACACAATAATAGTGGTGGACTTTAACGCCTCACACCAGTGGACAGATCATCCAGACAGAAAATTAATAAAGGAACACAAGCTTTAAATGACACAACAGACCAGACAGATTTATTTGCTACTTATAGGACACTCCATCTGAAAACAGCAGATTACATTTTCTTCTCATGTGCACATGGAACATTCTCCAGGATAGATCACATGTTGGGTCACAAATCAAACCTTGGTAAATTTAAGAAAATTGAAACCATATAAAGCATCTTTTCCGACTACAATGCTATGAGATTAGATATCAATTACAGGGGAAAAAAACACAAAAAACACTAACACATGGAGGCTAAACAATACATTACTAAATAATCAAAAGATCACTGAATAAATCAAAGCGGAAATCAAAAAATACCTAGAGAAAAATGACAACAGAAACATGATGGTCCAAAACCTATGGGATACAGCAGAAGCAGTTCTAAGGGGGAAGTTTATAGCTATACAATCCTACCTCAAGAAACAAGAAACATCTCAAATAAACAATCTAACCTTACACCTAAAGGGACTAGAGAAACAAGAACAAAGAAAACCCAAAGTTAGCAGAAGGAAAGAAATCATAAAGATCAGATTAGAAATAAATGAAATAGAAACAAAGAAAACAATAGCAAAGATCAATAAAACTAGAAGCTGGTTCTTTGAGAAGATAAGTAAAATTGATAAACTTTTAGCCAGATTCATCAAGAAAAGAAGAGAGAGGACCAAATCAGTAAAACTAGAAATGAAAAAGGAGAAATCACACCTGACACTGCAGAAATACAAAGGATTGTAAGAGACTAATACAAACAACTATATGCCAGTAAAATGGACAACCATGAAGAAATGGACAAATTCTTAGAAATATATAACCTTCCACGACTGAACCAGGAAGAAACAGAAAACATGAACAGTCCAATCACAAGTAATGAAATAGAAACTGTGATTAAAAATTTTCCAGCAAACAAAAGTCCAGGACAAGATGGCTTCACAGGTGAATTCTATCAAACATTTAGAGAAGAGCCAACACCCATTCTTCTCAAACTCTTCCAAAAAACTGCAGAGGAAGGAATACTCCCAAACTCATTCTATGAGGCAACCATCACCCTGATACTAAAACCAGACAGAGTTACTACAAAAAAGAAAATTACAGACCAATATCACTGACAAATATAGATGCAAAAATCCTCAACAAAATACTAGCAAATAGAGTCCAACAACACATTAAAAGGATCATACACCATGATCAAGTGGGCTTCATCCCAGGGATGCAAGGATTCTTCAGTATACGCAAATCAATGTGATACACCATATTAACAAATTGAAGAATAAAAACCACATGATCATCTCAACAGATGCAGAAAAAGCTTCTGACAAAATTCAGCACCCATTTATGATAAAAACTCTCCAGAAAGCGGGAATAGAGGGAACCTACCTCAACATAATAAAGGCCATATGTGACAAACCCACAGCAAACATCATTCTCAATGGTGAAAAACTGAAAGCATTTCCTCTAACATCAGGAAAAAGACAAGGATGTCCACTCTTGCCACTATTATTCAACATAGTGTTGGAAGTCCTACTCATGGCAATCAGAGAAGAAAAAGAATAAAATGAATACAAATTGGAAAAGAAGAAGAAAACTGTCACTGTTTGCAGATGACATGATACTATACATAGAGAATCCTAAAGATGCCACCAGAAAACTACTAGAGCTAATCAGTGAAATTGTTAAAGTTTCAGGATACAAAATTAATGCACAGAAATCTCTTGCATTCCTATACCCTAACAACAAAAGATCAGAATGAGAAATTAAGGAAACAATCCCATTCACCACTGCAACAAAAAGAATAAAATTCCTAGGAATAAAGTTACTTAAGGAGGTAGAAGATCTGTATTCAGAAAACTATAAGACACTGATGAAAGAAATCAAAGAAGACACAAACAGATGGAGAGTATTCCATGTTCTTGGATTGGAAGAATCAATATTGTGAAAATGACTATACTACCTAAAGCAATCTACAGATTCAATGCAATCCCTATCAAGTTACCAATGGCATTTTTCACAGAACTAGAACAAAAAATCTTAAAATTTGTATGAGACACAAAAGACCCTGAATAGCCAAAGCAATCTTGAGGGAAAAAAGCAGAGGTGGAGGAATCAGACTCCCTGACTTCAGACTATACTACAAAGCTACAGTCACCAAGACAATATGGTACTGGCACAAAAACCCAAATATAGATCGATGGAACAGGATAGAAAGCCCAGAGATAAAGCCACACACCTATGGTCAACTAAACTATGACAAAGGAGGCAAGGATATACAATGGAGAAAAGACAGTCTCTTCAATAAGTGGTGCTGGGAAAACTGGACAGCTACATGTAAAAGAATGAAATGAGAACACTCCCTAACACCATACACAAAAATAAACTCAAAATGGATTAAAGACCTAAATGTAAGATCGGACGCTATAAAACTCTCAGAGGAAAACATAGGAAGAACACTCTTTGACATAAATCACAGCAAGATGTTTTTCAAACCACCTCCTAGAGTAATGGAAGTAAAAACAAAAATAAACTAATGGGACCTAATGAAACTTAAAAGCTTTCACACAGCAAAGGAAACTATAAACAAGACGAAAAGACAACCCTCAGAATGGGACAAAATATTTGTAAACAAATCAATGGACAAAGGATTAATCTCCAAAATATATAAACAGCTCATGCAGCTCGAGATTAAAAAAACAAACAACCCAATCAAAAAATGGGCAGAAGACCTAAATAGACGTTTCTCCAAAGAAGACATACAGACTGCCAAGAAACACATGAAAGGATGCTCAACATCACTAATCATTAGAGAAATGCAAATCAAAACTACAATGAGGTATCACCTCACACCAGTTAGAATGGGCATCATCAGAAAATCTACAGACAACAAATGCTGGAGAGGGTGTGGAGAAAAGGGAACCCTCATGCGCTGTTGGGAATGTAAACTGATACAGTCACTATGGAGAACAGTATGGAGGTTCCTTAAAAAACTAAAAATAGAACTACCATACGACCCAGCAATCCCACTACTGGGCATATACCCAGGGAAAACCATAATTCAAAAAGACACATGCAGGCTTCCCTGGTGGCGCAGTGGTTGAGAGTTCGCCTGCCGACGCAGGGGACGCGGGTTCGTGCCCCGGTCCGGGAAGATCCCACGTGCCGCGGAGCGGCTAGGCCCATGAGCCATGGCCTCTGAGCCTGCACATCTGGAGCCTGCGCTCTGCAACAGGAGAGGCCACAACAGTGAGAGGCCCGCGTACCGCAAAAAAAAAAAAAAAAAAAAGATACATGCACCCCAATGTTCACTGCAGCACTATTTACAATAGCAAGGTCATGGAAGCAACCTAAATGCCCATCAACAGATGAATGGATAAAGAAGATGTGGTATATATATACAATGGAATATTATTCAGCCATAAAAAAGAATGTAATTGGGTCATTTGCAGAGATGTGGATGGACCTAGAGACTGTCATACAGAGTGAAGTACGTCAGAAAGAGAAAAACAAATATCGTACATTAATGGATATATGTGGAATCTAGAAAAATGGTTTAGATGAACCAGTTTGCAAGGCAGAAACAGAGACACAGATGTAGAGAACAGACGCATGGACACCAAAGGGGGAAACTGGGGTGGGATGAATTGGGAGGTTGGGATTGACATATATACACTGACATGTATAAAATAGATAACTAGTAAGAACCTGGTGTATAGAAAAATTAAATTAAAATTTAAAAACGGTATAAATTGGTCCTGCCATGCTCTTGTTTAAAGGTCATGAGTGGTTTCCCAATGCATGAGGCTCCCCATGGTGTGGCAAGTCCACCTTGGGGACGTCATCTCAGGCCCCTCCAGCTTTCCCGCTTCATTGCTCTTTCTTTCTGTTCGCTGGATAGTTGGGTACTCAGAGTTCCTCCACCACCAGAGCTCTGCACAGCCTGACCCCTGCTGCGAACGCTCTCATGTCCGCTTTCCCATGGCTGCGTCCTCCCAAGCCTACAGATCTCAGCTTAAGTTGCACCTTTTTGGAAAGGTATGTTCTGGCCACCCCATTTAATTAGATGCTATTTCCCCCGCATTTACCTTTTAATAACAACTGCTTGCTCGCTTCAAGGTACTAATTGCAAATTGTTTTATTATTTATGAGCTCTGTGAGGGCAGGAACAATTTTTTCTCTCTTTTGCCTTTGTACCTGAAGCCTGGCATGGTACCCAGTAATGAAACAAAAATATCAACCTTCCCTTCTGCCGGGCTCCCCCTGGGCTTTCCTTGGATCTTGGTTTAAAATCACCTTCTCAGGGAGCTCTTCTGTGAGCGCCAGCCTAAATCAGGTCCCTTGTTCTTTGTTTCCACAATCCCCTGGACCATCTCTGCTGTAACACCATCACGCCTCACCACCATGATTGCTTGAGCTTGGCCGTCTTGCTATGCTCTGAGACTGTTACTGGTTGTTACAGTCACTGTCTTGTTCACCCCCAGATCACTGGCATCAACATCACGCAGGACACATAGTAAGAAATCAGGAAGTGATTAATAGAAAGCAATGATCACGGAGAGAGATGTGAGGGTGGGCAAAAGAGAGAAAGCGTTCACCATTTTTACAGAGCAATTAACTAACTGACTAATGAACGAACTAATTCACATATCACCTGCTGATGGTCACATCAGGGTCACATCCTGATGCTCAGTCGTGCACTGCATAGCACCCCGCATGAGTAACATTCACTTAGTCATGCAGAAATATCCACTTATACATATTTACTGAGTATCTACCACGTGCCAGGCCTGAGTTACATGCTCAGGATATGAACACGCATGTGATATAATAGAGGAGAAGACACAGGTTTATGAATGTTTATGCGAGGAGGCAAATAGCGTAAGTGGCATATGAATGGTATAAAACAAATGTATTTAGAACCCAGAGATGGGCAGAGCTGAGAAGGGACTGTTCTGGAAATGGCATTTGCCTCAGTCTTGAAGGATGGGGAAGAAAACGTAAAGGTACCTGGGCAGAGGACGGAAAACTTGAGCTGAACACTGAGGACCGGCTGAGATGCAGGAGTCTGGCAGCCCCCTGGGAGATAAGAGTGGAGGGGAAGCTGGGGTACCAGGCACAGAGGCGAGGTGAGCACGTGGCATTGTATTCAATGGGCAGGAATCTTTTAGCAGGTTTGAGGTTGAGAGGTGGTCTGATTGTGGGTGCTTTAGGAGACAAATACGGGAAAGGAGCCCTGAAGCTGGGTGGGGAGAGACACTGCATTGTACTCGAGAGGCTTAATATTTAGGCATGAAGTCTCAAGGGAAAGCTCTAGAATGGAGGAGAAAGAAAGAATAAGAGAGCCTGTGCAGAGGAAGGACTGGCAGACTATGGTGGCTTATAGCGCCTTGGGACAGAGCTCAGCGCTAGAGGGAGTGAGAAGATGAACAGGACGCGAATACCTAACGTGTATACGGCGGCATGCTCACGGGCTTTCTTTTATTACTGTTTGACTCTCACGCTAACTTTACAAGGCAGGAAGTTATCATCCCCACTTCTGCTGAGAGGGAAGCTGAAGTACAAAGAGATTTCATGACTTGCCCACAATCACGCCGCTTTCTTTTCTTTTTTAAATTTTTATTTATTTACTTATTTTTTGGCCATGCCGCACAGCATGCGGGATCTTAGTTCCCCGACCAGGGATGGAACGCATGCCCCCTGCAGTGGAAGCTGGGAGTCTTAACCCCTGGACCACCAAGGAAGTCCCCATGCTGCTTTGTAATTAAACATGTGCTAGTGAGAAAGTGTGGTATAAAATGTTATATCATTTTTTTACTTATAGACCACGGAGGGAAGTCATAATATTTCTGACCTTGTAATTTCATAGCGATAAAGGTGTTATTAATAAATTGTTTTTTTGATTTAGACTTTATTTTGCATACCTTGAAAATCCCAATAAAACAAATAGGAAATGAAATGTCAACAAAATGACTGAAGTCTCTTAATTCCCTGAGTAAAACTCTTATGTAATTCAGACGTTTTCCCAAAGATGAGGGAAGACCTTTCACAGATTTCAGAGAAAGGAAGCATTACCCAACCAAGTCTTTTCTGGTTAATCAAAGTGCAGAGTATAAGCAAATTAAATTGATTTAAACTAGCATGACATCAACCTAAAACAAATGGGTTTTAACATTTAAGAAAAATCAACTTATTACTTCTGATGTTTATCTTTCTTCTTAGTAAATTTTTCTTTTTCTAAAGAAGACAGAAATCATTTTTCTTTACCATCTTAGTAAAATAAACATGAATTAAAATGTAAAATTTAGTCCCGTCTGTTCTGACCCTTGAACATTAAGATCTTCATAATTTTTGAAAATAAAAATCCCACTAACTTGATACCACTAGAGACTACCTTTCTTCTGTACCTTTAGAGTTTAAACAAAAAAGAAAGATAAAGGAAGAATTTGCTTTATGTAACTTCTTTCTGGTACATTCATTTAAAATTTCAAGTTATGTTAAAAATCATTTTTTAAAACCTTGGTCCATCTTTTAGTAACTGTATTTTGTAGTCGACAAACCATTTATTTTCTCGTTCAAGTGCTATCCATAACAATAATTTAAAACCAGCTAATAAACATTATGGTTTCTTAGAACTGCTACCAATTAAATCTTAAGTGTCTTGTACATACAAATATAAACAGAATATAATTAGAGCTATTTAAAGAACCAATTTTTAACTTAGATTAACCGTACTTTCCATTTGCTGAGGATAAACACTTGTAAATGAAACCCATTGCTGAGCAAAAGAAGCAATTACTTCAGTTTAAAATATTAACATGCACCACCTTTCAAAAAGCCATGGAAAGTCATTTACGGACTGCACTCTACAGACTCAAGTCACACCCAAAAGGAAGAATGCGGTAACATCCTGCATCCTAATCGAGAAGAAGTCAGCTGAGGTATGGCATGTCCTTACCTTTATGAGCCCATTAAACTCTTTGCTTCAATTAGTGTAGATTTCCGACATAATATTCCTTTATATGTTCAAGCGCGATTTAAAAACCACACATACACACACTCAGAAAGAAAGGGGTATTTTACTGTTGAAAAATCAACAACCTCTTTTTAGGAAAACTTGAGACCCATTTTATAATCTAAACTAATAACTGCTCTGAGCATATTGAATATAGACAGTCTGGAAGAGAAGGAAACACAGACAGTCCACACATCATAATTGCACATTTCTTGCCTAAAGAATACACAAAAAATATAGTGAGTCAATTGAATGCAACTAGCTAATCAATTCCACAGTATTTTTTTGGTGACATCAGTAGGCTGACTAAAAGGCTTGGTCTGGGCTAGAATTATACTGCCTGGTTAAATGCATGCTTTCTCACTTGCTGCTAAGAGTTAACCACAGGTCAAATCCAGTTACAATGAACACCATTATCACAAAATGCTTCCAAGCTGGTCCTGAAAGTCCTCAGAATGGGCCTTTGTTGATTTCATCACAATGATACCACTAACGTAAGAGCCCAGACAGACCTATTAACCCTTGGGTGTATGAAATGGCCACAGTCTTTGGGATCTTTGGTTACGTCCCTGAATATAAAATGATGGGTGGGGATGTGGGTATTTTCAATACCAGAAGACAAAATCCAGAGGCTAGGCTTGGCCCGATAGCAGTTCATGTCTGCCTCTGGCTGTGAGTATAAGTAGGGTAGTATTTTAAAGGGGGGCCCATTTTATTCATGACAACCAAGTTGCAATGCAGATGAACTTAGCTGATGATTGGCAGTTATGCTGATATGGCTTGAACGGTAAATGAAATTTATGATTATAGGACTTTATCTTTTGATTCAATTTACAAAGTTATATCAATTATTTTTATTCTGAATTATGGAAGGCTTCATTTCATGAAAGGTAAGGAAGTGCAATAGATTTGAGGGCTGGGATAAAAAAATATCTTAGCAGGGTGATTTTATGGTTGGCCTTAGGCAAAATCACCCAGCAAGGGACAGTTTGTCTTTGATGACAGTCCCAATTCTTTTCAATGATCCTCTATTCTATCCTGGTCCACAGAAGCTTCCCAGGGCCCTTCGGGTTCCTGGATATATATGGCCCCCTCCCTACACCCCCATACATACTCCTTTTATGTTACTTTGCCTAGGCTTCTGTCCTGAACAGAATTCACTACTATTACCATTCTCTTCTTTTTTCTGACTTAGTATTTCCTTTGTCCCTTTTACCTCTTCTGCCTGATACTATCTCATTTAAAAAATGAATTCCTATGAATTCAATAATAAGGACCAAAGATTAATGCTGCATCCATGCTACATAGTATATGTTCATTTACAGAAGCTTTCTGGATAAATGCCTAACCCAAAGTACTGTCTCTAATGGTAGAAATTTCAGGTTCACTTAGAGGAGATCTTGAACTTTGAAGACCTTTCAAAACACTCTGTATATTGGGACTTCCCTGGTGGCGCAGTGGTTGGGAGTCTGCCTGCCAATGCAGGGGACACGGGTTCGATCCCTGGTCTGGGAGGATCCCACATGCCGTGGAGCAACTAGGTCTGTGAACCACAACTGCTGAACCCGCGTGCCTGGAGCCCGTGCTCCTCAACAAGAGAGGCCACCGCAGTGAGAGAAGCCCGCGCACCGCAGCGAGGAGTGGCCCCCACTCGCCGCAACAAGAGAGGGCCCGTGCAGTAGCGAAGATCCAACGCAACCAAGAAAAAAAAAAACAAAAAAACCCCACTCTGTATAGGCGGCTGCACAGTCCATGGAACATCTGAAGCCAGTCACGTGCCTTCCATTAGCCATCTTGAAGACAGA
Source organism: Grampus griseus (assembly GCF_964374135.1). Lineage (NCBI taxonomy): Eukaryota > Metazoa > Chordata > Mammalia > Artiodactyla > Delphinidae > Grampus > Grampus griseus. The sequence continues at coordinate 972,073 of NC_139015.1, forward strand.
GTCAGGTCACGTGACTTTGGCTTACAGGTACCTCACACCAAAACAAAGCTTTTAAAACACTTCCAACAAAAATTCAAAACAGTGATTTTCCTAACCAGCCACATTATCTATCCCAAATCCTAGAAACACGAAAGATTCAACTGGATTTTTCACTCTTCAGCTTACTGAGTCTAATAATTTGAAAGGGGTAACAAGAGAAAAGCTCACTTAGGAAGATGACGACAGGCGTGTAACCTGTCTACCTCTCCAGTGCCAGCCACCCTAACCCACAAGTGGATGGTAAATGTGTCTCTTTGCTAAATACAGTGTGACCCAGAGTGCTACTCAGATTAATTTGAAACACAGGCTTATTACTCTTAGCACCTCAAGGAGTGACTAAGTCATGCTCCATAACTTTATAAAATTTTATAACTCATCAACTAAATAGCCTGAATTAGTTGACTTTATTGTTTGGTAAATGCTTGATAGCCAATAGATTTAACACACTGTTAATTATCCCGTTCTCCTTAAAATAGTATTTTCATTTTTATAACCAAGAATATTTAGAGGCTAATTAGAAATCCGGTAATGTGAATTGTAAATTGTGTGTAATTACAATAAAACGACTGAAGAATAACACACATTACTTATAAACTGTAACACTGTGATAAATTAAAGCAATTACAGGTAAACCAATAATGTTCTTTAATTAAGTAGTTATGAATGAGAACTTGTGCTTTGCATCTACAATAACCTATACGGTTGGGGACTGCATTTATAGCTTGTGAAGAAATCGACTGCACTCTGCTATGACACTCTGCTAAGAATAACTCCTAAGTTCATTACTGTCATTATGCCATTATCATGTAAAAACACCCAAGATTGTTAAATGGAAAGTGTGCTGACAACCAATCAAGCAAGCTTCTTAATATAATTATAATTATGTCACTATCTCCTAGTATGCCTTTATGAATCTGAAAAAAGTTCATATTTCCACAAGTCTTCAATAGTGGTTGCAAAGGAATAGAAGATGCTTTGTCACAAGTTTATTGAAAATACTATTGTATCTGACATTAATAAGACTATTCATCCTCATAATTATCTTACTGCAGCCTGCCAGTTATAAGATTATAACAATAGTTTCTGTATTGCTACAACTGTTTATTGCATTATACATTGTTATAATGTTGAGGTAACTCTTTGACTTATCCAGGTTACAATCAATGTCACAAGATGGATATAGGAGAGACCAAAAGACCATCTTCCTGCCCTTAATTCAAATCATGTGTATTTGTGCGGGTGTGTGCAAACAGGTCTCTGGAATAGAAAGAGAAGTAGCTAAAGTTGGTGAAATGGGAAAGAACTGGAAGGTTCAGATGACAAGAACTTGCTGACCTGAACTGAAATCTCTTGAAGCTTATTGTAAAGATGACTATTTAAAGGTGAGTACTGAACAAACAAGTAAGAGGATTCTGACTTACCCAGGTATATACATGTTATTAATTTGTCTTGAGGCATTAACAATTAAAGTTCTCCAAAAATTAAGGAATGCCTAGTCTAGTTACATAAGAACATTTCAAATATAGTAACATGAATACTCTAGAACAGTATATCCAAGCAGGGAAAGCTATGTACGTGGTAGAGGTCACACATACCACTGATGATTATCAGGTCAGAGATCTTATCCTACTTGTGAACTAATAAGTTAGCCTGTTAATTTTCATGGAAGCTGGAGAAGTAACAAAACTCCTAGGTCAGAGACAGAAGACTCTGTTACTCAAAGCACAAGCAGCAGCTTGAACATCACTGTGTTTGTGCTGGGTTTCCCTCGTCCCAGTATAAGGGTGACACAGAAGGGCCCAGATGGTTGCTATACACACGGTAGGTTCGCATTAGAGCTGAGGAACACTGAACTTGAGGAGTCCGCTGTTTTTATAGCAAGCAGTAAGCAAACCTGCTCTTTGTTTCAGAGGCAGCCATTACATCATCTCTCAAGGTTGCTTTCTGTCAACATGACCCTGAGGAATGGCCCCAGTAAACGCAGTCAAGGCTTTGCACTGTCGGCAAACTTCGCAAGGCACGGAGGAGCCCGAGAGACCTACGGAGGACTCTTTCCTGACACTGAATATCAACATCTTCAGGCGCTTGACGTACGACGAGGTAGAAAGACAGCCTTCGTCCACTGGCTTCAAGCTCAAAACTCTGTTTCCATGACCACGCTTACCTCCATGTGTTTAGTTAAATATTATTCAAAGTGACATAGAAATGTCTTCTGCGGACAGCTACCTTTTGATGTCCCGATTCTCTGTACTGCTCTTCAAATGATCTGTTTCTAGCCTGTCGCTTCCACTGAACTATCGACTCACGTCATTTCCCTTCCTGTGTTCTGAGGTTCAGCTCTCCTTATTCATTTAACTTCCGAATCCCTCTCTTACTAAAGTGGCAGTTTAATCTGTTTCTTCACATCTCGATTTACTTGGTGTAAGTGTACTGTATTGTAGGGGGACTGGAGAGGCTCACAATGGCCATCTCCAGCTTTCCGTTAGTTAGGCAGAGTGACCCATTGAAATACTTAGGCTGTGGGGTCACCATTTGATGTGGTCACAGACTTCATAATGTCCAAACTCTAAAGTCATCTGTAACCGGTGCCCAACTCTTTTCCAGTCCTTTCTCCTCCTTCATGAGAATTCTGTTGTCCTTCTGCAAGACACACTGATTTCTTTGCTGTGGACTGATTTTCTGTGCTCTACGATGAACAGCCTTTGCAGTCCTTTGTGCCGAAGCTTATGTTCTGTACCTTCACTGAAGGAGCAGGACTGGTAAGGACCCCGGAATAAAACACCTTTATCATCTCCCTCTCCTGCCACCTTTCAACCTACTTTCAACAAGCTGTGCTTGCAGGCTGTGGGATGGAATCTCAAGTCATCTTGCATAATGACTCTCAGGTAAAAAATAAGTAGTCCCTTAGGTATGGCTTTAAATGGGGAACTCAGTGTAAAATCAAAACTTCAAGTTTAATTTATTCTTCCCAACACAGTCATGTATATACTCGCACGTGCACATACACACACACACACACACACACACACCCTGCTAGGGAGTATTTTAAATTGGAAAACCTACAATGGTGAAGGAGGAGGATGGAAGATGACGAGGCTCCTTCCTTACTCAGCACCTGTCTTCCCAGCTCCCAGCAGGCTCCCTTCTGCTGAGAAGGCCCTCTTTGGTGGGTAGGCAGCTCATTCCCAACTCAGACCTTTTGTCCTTGGGTTGGCCCCCTGGCTGGTCACTCCTGCTGCCCTCAGCCTTTAGACTTCTGGAAAATTCAGTCATCATTCTCTGGATTCCTCAAACGCCAGGGAGACACACACTAAATTTTGGGGTGATTCTTGAAGTTCTCCTCAGCTGGATGAAGGTTATGGGTAATAATCCCCTCCCCAGTATCGCGGTTACCACAGTTATCAACTTCTAAAGGAAATGCACCCTCTCTGAGCTGATCAATCTTCAATTTCTCTTTTATACCCTGGAGGTGGCTGGGCACCTATAGCACTGGTTTCAGTTTTTGTTTTGGGGGTTTTTATTTGGAGGGGAGGTGTCTTATCTGAAACTTTGATATCAACAGAAGAAACACATTTTTAAATCCTATTAAAATTGTCTATTTGAATGCTTATTAATTTTTTCTTACTATGTTGCAAGCTTTTTGAGAAAAGTAGGGACCACTTCTTATACTTTTTTTTTTTTTGATCAATGGATTGCAGTTGTCAATTTATATGCCCTCAGGACAGAGGGGTGATAGGATTATAGGAATGAATGAATCAGGTAGGAGGAAATAAGGAGTATTGAGGTTTCTTCTTCTTCTTCTTTTTTTTTTTTTAAAGAGAAGCCAGGAATCTAGAATTTTATGGGACTGATTGATTTATTAACTGAAAGCATATAGATACATTAAAGTCATGTCTGCACAAAACCAAAATAATCAATACATTTAATACGAAAACATCATTCCATTATTGGGAATGAGGGAAACAATAATTAGATGTTTCATTTCATTTCATTTGTTGTGGTTAAGCTTTAATTGACTTAATTGGAATTTACTTAACAAACTGTATTTTTCCAGCTGAAAAAATAGTCCTCTTGTGGACTATCTTAATGAAGGGGTTAATTTATGCTTTTCCTACTGTTTAAGTTATGAAAACAATTTTTTAAATATGTTTACCTTCTGTTTCAAGAAAGTCAGTTTCTAAGTAAACAGTGTCCAACAGTTTGAATTGTTCCAACTGTTCTCTAAAAGTTGAGGAAATGCTATTAAATATTTATCATCTTATATTGTGTTATTTACTGTTATGATGAATATGCAAATTTTATTAATGTTACTCAGAAAGCCATGAAAAAATTATAATTCCTGAATGAAAAATTAAATGTAGATTTAATTAAATGTAGATTAAATGTAGATTTAATCTTTAAAATGAAGATTTTATCTCCAGGATATAGATGAAAAGAAGGGCAATTATAATTCATTGAATACCTACAGATGGAAAGCTTCTGAGTTTCATTAAAAGAAAAATAAAATAGGGACTTCCCTGGTGGCGCAGTGGTTAAGAATCTGCCTGCCAATGCACGGGACACGGGTTCGAGCCCTAGTCTTGGAAGGTCCCACATGCCACAGAGCAACTAAGCTCACGTGCCACAACTACTGAGCCTGCGCTCCAGAGCCCGCGAGCCACAATTACTGAAGCCCGCGTGCCTAGAGCCTGTGCTCCACAACGAATAGTAGCCGCCGCTCGCCGCAACTAGAGAAAACCTGTGTGCAGCACCGAAGACCCCACGCAGCCAAAAATAAATAAAATTGATTCTTTTAAAAAAAAAGTTAAATAAAATAAAATAAAGCTTTAAAAATTAATACATGTTGTGTGCTATAGATAACTGGTCCAGTGTCAGTGGGCCATTTCCATTGATTTCCTCTTACCCTCATCTACTTTTCCATTTCCCATACACACCACCTTTAAATATACGATATAACATACTGGTACATACTGTTAACTGTTTATTTTCTGCAAAATAATGTAGGCTCTACGAACATAGGGAATCTTTGCTTCCTTATGTGTTCATCAAACACCAGAAGAGTGCCTGGAACATAGTAGGTTCTCAATAAATATCTGTAGCATGTTCTCTAAAGAATATGTAGGGAAAAAGTGACTGCAGTATTGAAAGATATTGTAGAAGACCTGAGAAAGGACTGCTTCAAAATCAGGGGAAATAATGGAATGGTTAAACATTTTTTATGAGGTCTCTCAAATTACTTAGACATAAACCATCCAATACACCTCCAAGACCTGTTGCTTCTACCCTTCAAACACCTCTTACACGTACCTCTCATTTTCTATCAGCATCACATCTCCAATAACCCTTTCCCTGGATATCTCAAAAACATCATTGTCTTTTCACCTCTAGTCTTTATGTCAAATAAGTCATCTCCAATAATTCAGAGCCTCAAACAGTTTAATGTATTACTTTTTGGTGTGTATTAGATCTGAGGGTTTACATGTTTCCTGCTTTCATGGAATTTATGTTTGGGTACAGGTATTAAACAAGTAGTGATCCAAACATCTCTAGAATTACAGTTGGAATTTAGTGTTGGAAAAGAAACTTGCCACGAGTGTATAACTAGGGAACTAATGTTGCCTGGAATCACAGAGAAGAATCTCTTCCTGGGAAAGTGATGTATGCGATGAGATTGGAGAGAGAGTGAGAGAGAGAAAGAGAGAGAGAGAGGGTCTGGCATTTCTCAAGGGAAGAGGAAGAGAGAGTCATTCAGAGGGAACAGAATATGCTAAAACCCTGAGGGAGAAGGCCTAGAGAGTCATAACTGGAGTGCTGGGTGGAAACCAGATGATGTATGACCAGAGGGTCCTGGTATAGATTTTAAACTTTATTCTAACACCAAGGAGAAATGCCCAAGAATTTTAATTGAGAAATAAACTTGATCCAGTCTGTAAAACCACACTGGCTGCCTTGGAACTTTCTTCAAGCCTCAATGACGCCCTATTGCTGAGCAGAGATCTTAGTAACATCTTAGCCTGTGATCCACAATTGGACGCCCTATTCCTTGTTTTGCATCCTAGCCTTCTCCCCGATACACGCTGGACTAGCTCAGGCTCCCAGAACCAACCGCCTGCCCCCACACTCCGTCTTCCAAGTTTTCTTTCCTCTCCTCTCCTCTTTCTCTCCCTTTTCCTTCCTTCCTTCCTCTCCCCCCCCGCTTCCTCTCTTCCCTTCTTTCTGATGGAATGCCTATTCCACCCACCTGCTTTTCAATAGAACATGTCCCATCTATGTTTTCAGGTTCAGATCAATGATTGCCTTTCTTCATTTCTGTTTGAATCACTCTCATACCACACACGTGCCACCTCGTGGCATAGTGATTTTGATTCCACCTAAGCGCCGTTAAAATACCTTTTCCCAAAGGACGATGCCTCCTCGACACTTCACAGGAAATCCACAATACTGAGCACTAATATCACGTGCTTCATGAATATCTGTCAAATATATTAACGAATACATTCTTCCTGAATCCAAGGGAGAGAGCTGGAAACAGCCAGAAGACTATTGTAAACCTCAGAACATAACAGGGACCTTTTCCTTCGTAGCCCACATCGGGGAATGCAGTAGAATCAAACATGGTTATATGCATACAGCAGGCTTGCCCCAGCCCAGACTCACTGCAGGCTATTTTAATTCTGTGTCCTAACAAGCTAACATGCCTTGTTCTCCTGGTATCATATGATGGATCTCAACTAATGCCATTTTTTCCTGCATTTCTGTGGAAAGAGTTGAAGCCTTGGAGGAAACAGCCCTGGTTCAAATGTAGCGCTGTGACTACAGTCAGGCCCTAAAACCCTTAGGTTTTGTCCCATTGTCTGCGAATAGAAAGATTATAAGCTTATCCTGAGCAAAGGTATGTAACGCACCTATCCCAGTACCTGATGCATAAAAGGGGCTCAATGATTGTCATTTCACATAACATGGTGTGACCATTTCACACCATAGTCTCCCATCCATGGTCCCCTGGCTTGGTTGAAAACCTGCCTCACTTTCTTTCTAAGGCTATGTTATGTATATCACACATCCTGATTTCTTTAGGACACAGCTCTATTTATTATCTCCTCCTTCCTCTCTCTTAGCATCATCAGTCACTCCCCTTTACTGAGTCCTCTGCTCTGCCCTCCCCATCCCCAAACACTCCGCATTTTAGTAGCTATTTATGCATTTCTTCCTTCCTTCCTTCTTTCAAAAGCAATGAAAAGTAACTTGTGGACAATGCTAGGTGCTGGAACTGCAAGAACAAATCTAATACTGCTTCTAATTTTGTACCACAGTAGGGCAGGCAAGATGTACAAACAAATCATTATCTAGTAGATGTGTTATAGTAATATGATAGCAACCCCTGAAACGTTCTATGGAAGCACTGAAGTGAGGAATCCGTTCTCGCCGGAGGTAACTGAGGTAGGTCATGGGGTTATTGGAAGGTATAATAATGTGAACAATTAGCAAAGGTAAGAAGTCTAAAAACTTAGCACCTGCAAGAAGGGCAAAATCACAGAGTTGAGTTCAGTAAACGATAACTACTAACGATCCCCCACTTGGGGGAGCCTTGAAGTCTGTAGGCAATGAGAACCATGGAAAAAATTTAATGAGGGGAAGCGATATCATTACATTTGAATTCTGTAAAGATAACCTTGGGTAGAAAGAAGGATGGTAAAAAAAGGAAAGGTTACAAGTAGGAAGCCTGTGGAAAGGTTCTTGCAGTAGACCAGGTTAGGATGCTATCTGGCTTTTGCTACCATCATTCCCTTAAAGCGCTCCATTGACGATCACCAACCACAGCCTACAGACCAAGTTCAATGGTCTTTTCTCAGCCCTTGACCTCTTGCTTGCATGATACATTTTACACTCCTAGCCATCCAGCCCTCCTCACATCTCCTCCTGTCTTGACTCGTGTGTTATTACCTAAGGCTCGTTACCCGTGCGGCTCTGTCCTTCCTTGGTTCCCTGTGCTCTAATGAGACGAACGCTCATTCTGGTCAGTTTTCTAGGTCTGTTGGATATTTCTATGTCGAAGCCCCATCAACCCATTGACTTTGACAGACATGTAAGTCTCCTTCAAACTCGTGTTTCCTAGTATCTTCTCGAACAGTGCCAGCTTTCTTCTGATCTATCAAGGTTCAAAATCGTGCTTTCAGCTGTATCTCTTATTTTTCTTCTCTCTGTCTCTCAATCAATCTCAAAGTCTCCTGTTGCTTTTCCTGAGCAATAGTTCTTCAAACATTCCCGTCCTTTCCATCTCCACTGCTACAGTCCTAACGCAGGATTTTATCACCAAGTCACCTTATGATTAATTATTCCAAGAGTACTCTTTCAAACGTACCATTATAATCACACTGTTTCCCTGATCAAAACAGTGAATAACTCTCACTGTTTTCTAAATGAAATGTGAACTCCTTAACCTGAGTCCCCAAATCCTTTCCACCTGATCTTCTCCTGTATCTCTTACACTTGAGCCATTCTGGACTACGCCCCGTCTCCCGACTGTCTTGAGCTGCTGCTTCTTCTACAGCTTTGCTTGTGTTATTTCCTTTATCTTTTTTTTTTAAACATCATTAATATCTGCCAAAAACTTTAACACTCTTCAGGGCTCATTTTGAGCATCTCATCAGTAATATCATCTAGGACCACGTCAGTCGAAAAGCCTTTCCCCCTCATCTTTATATGCACAGCAGTGCTCATTCCATTGATTCACATTACACTTTTTGAACATTTCCTTATATTAGAGAAATTTATGTATGTATATCGTACCCTTTTCTAGATTTTAAGCAGTATGCACATTCCTGGTGAAGCTTGGAGGCCCGTTATGTTAGAATCCTATCATGTAAACTTTTCAAGCAAAGTGTTCTCTTTGCCTTGTCCTTTCTTCTTTGTATGCAACCCTGGAAGCTCTGATGTGGGACTTCACCAGATATCTTTGGTGTTGAGAATCACCATAGTTTATGTCAAGCTTTCCAAAAGATAGCTTTGTGGCTAGATGACCTTGACATAGAGACGCCCACTGCCGTCTCTTTTGTCACTTACTGTACTAAGTTGCTTCATTTTGGTGACAGTATCTCTGGTGTGTGATCCTGAAACATGGTTGAGGTACAAAGACTGTCCTTTTTGGGTTTCAGCAAAATGCCTTATTCATGGTGGGCCTAAATATTTGCTGAATGACTATCAGTTTACCTAGTCTGACTGATTCCTATGCCACTGGCATGTGGGTGTTTTAATATACACACAGTTATTGAACCACTAGCCCTCTACCCACTTTAGTGGCTCATTACCTGTTATAGCATGTTATATCCTGGTTTACACAAGAACAGCTGTGTCTAATATATTCCTGCAAATCATCTTTGTTCATTTTCATACGGATATTAGACTCAGCAAATATGTGTCATGTGCCTCTGAACATCACAAAAACTTCCGAGAGCCAGAGATAACTGCCCTGAATCAGCTGTTCCCAAGTTTACTTTTAACCATTGCTCAAATTAGATATCTATGAGCTCCCCTCGGACTCCAATCCCAGGCTGCCAGCTGCTCCAGATGTAAGAAGCTTTTATAGCTTTCAAACACATTTTATCTGTCATCATTTTCATCAACAGGAATATCCTTCTCTTTATGCTCTCTCATAGAACCTGGTAAACAAGGAAAGAGAAAAGGTTGGCTTTATTGTAACTCCAGAGGTCAGTCTGCGGGGGGGGGGGGGTGGCGGGGGAAAAAAAGCCCAACATGTCTTTCTTTGTATCTTTCTGTGTAGCTCCTCAAAGGTTTATCAACCACCACCTTAATCTATTTGTCGAGGATGCCCAATTTTCCAAATGACCTTTTCTTTGGAATGCATAGAAAATTCAGCTTGAGGTGATAGAAAGAGATGAAGAATGCAAAGGAGGTATACATTCTAATTTTGTCCCTATACGTATGAATCAAGTATTCCAACTGAATTCCCCACTTTTTCTCGTCTGTAAAATGGGCAGTGATTTTGAGAGGGTGAAAGATTAAAAATGATTATAAGAACATTTTTTAAATAAGCTGCAAAAGAATTCACATAATTTTCGATCCCAATCACAGACCTAGATGCAGTTTGTCAAGATAGAAATAAAACAATGTTCACTGCAGCATTGTTCTTAAAAGCAAACAATTGGAAAAAACTAAAGGGGTCTATTAACAGGGTGTTGAAATGTAAATTGTGAAATATCCGTATCATGGAATAATATGGAGTCACTTTAAAAAATTCGCATGGTTCTGCACGGCTTATGCGAAAATATTTCCAAGAAGTAGCATTAAGAGTAAAAAGTGAGGTAGAGAGCCCTTATGCGGTACGTTACACGGTATAAATTAAAAAAGGAGACGTGTGCCCATGGCTGGTATACACGCTGACATTCTGGACTGAAACACAAAGCTGATAAAATGACCAATTTGGGGTAAAATCAATTTGGGGTAAGATAGCTGAGGAGAGGGACGTGTCACCTCTATGTGTTACACGTTTCTATCCTCGTTCATGTTTTATTTTCTTTATAAAATAACAGCAAATGTTATGTGAATAGTATAATAATGGGACTTTTTGATTGTCTTTTGTATATATCCGTTAAAGAAACGACTGCTTATTATCTAAAAGTAAATGTAAGAAATTTAATAAAATTCCAGTGGGTTTATTGATATAAAATACTGTTTTACCACACAAAGGATATCAAAATTCAGTAGTAGACTCAAAGGAATTAAGTTTAGGAGACGTGCTGCTTTCAGGAACATGGCACTGAGCAGGTTAATGCCATTAACTGTAAGGGGGAGAGTATCTGTGCAGTTACCTTTCACTGAGCACCTGCTTTCCCCCTCTTGGCTCTCAAATGCCTAGTTTCTAGCCACAAAAGGTTTAGAAGGCATCCCCTTGTTCATTGCATGACACTGCTTTTTAAAATCTGAAAGTCGTTACTAGGTGATGTAGCATAACATGGGAACATTCTCCCCAGCTGTGCTGAAGTGTACGTGCAAAGCAGAATCGTTGGAGGAGACAGAGGAGTTTTGGAGCCTGAAAGAGGCCTCTGCCCCCGAGATGTCTGTTAAGGTGGCTGCATCTAGGGAAGTTTGATGATTTTTCCAAGGTGACCTAGATGAACTGAATACTATGTTTCCTTCTTTATTTTATTTTAATTAATTAATTTATTTATTTTTGGCTGCACTGGGTCTCTGTTGCTGCGCGCGGGCTTTCTCTAGTTGCGGCCAGCGGGGGCTGCTCTTTGTTGCTGTGCACGGGCTTCTCATTGCAGTGGATTCTGTCATTGTGGAGCACGGGCTCCAGACACGTGGGTTTCAATAGTTGTGGCACGTGGGCTCAGTAGTTGTGGTGCACGGGCTTAGCTGCTCCGCGGCATGTGAGATCTTCCTGGACCAGGGCTCGAACCCACATCCCCTGCACTGGCAGGCGGATTCTTAACCACTGCACCACCAGGGAAGTCCCTGACTATGTTTCTGACTGTCTCACTGCAGTGTGACACTTTTCTGTAGAAGCATGTGTTCCGTGGTCAAGTGGAATCACTAGCAGGTTTTTGAAAAGTTAAGTTTTGAGTTGCATCATTAAAGAAGGGAGAATCACCCTTAATGATCTACGATATGAATTATGTGTCTGCCATTGTGATAAGCTACCCACCTGATTCAGTCCCTGCAGTAACTATATACGGTATTACAAACAAGGATGCTGAAATTCAGAGATTACATCATTTGCACCAAGACACAGTTTATATATAGCTGGACTGGAATTTAGACTCATGACTGCCTCACCCCATTGTTCATAATCTCAATAATGTGAGCAAAGATCCTTAAGTGGGAATTAATGAGGTGTGTGGAGGAAACGGCCAACTGAAGGCTCGTGGAGGTAGCTGGGGTCAAGTCTTCTAGGTATCAGTAGTAAGACAGTAAGAAATGAAAGGAAAGGCAGAAATCAAGCTGGAAAAACAATGAGATAAAAATTTCCCACATACTCTACTGAGCTAGCCTACACGCATTACGTTAAGCTATTCTAATACTAAACCAAACAGTGGGAGTGTTAATAAAAACTTCTACACGCTGCTTGCACCTTCTAACGCATATCACATCTGTGATCTACCTTAAGGTCAACAGCTCTGTCTTCGAGGTGTATTTAGTTTACTCACCTTTTAAGGGTCATACACATAAATGTGATAACCTCATTTATCACCTATATTGGGTAACGCTCTCTTTTACTCTAACCTGAAAATTAAACTCTCCACAAACCCCATAAAATGCATATTAAAACATCATGTGCAGGGTGCAAAACATTTTTGCATAATGACAGGTTTAATTTTGCTTATCCTGTTAGCATCTATTCTTGAAAACGAGGCCCTGAAATTTCCTATTTACGCTCCTAAATTCAGAATAGTTTAAAATGTCATTTTTATTATTCCTTATATCAGAGCCCTTAAAATTAAAAACATCCATCAGAAAATGGCTGTCTCCAAAATATATTGCCCAATATGGAATGTAAATATTAAATTTAAATATTTAAAAATTAAATTGTTATTTAATTTATAATTGCATGAGCACAGTGTAGCTGGGTTATGTGGGTGAACAGAACTGTTCACAAGCAGAACTATGTTCTCTAACATCACTTTAAAAGCCACAAACCAAAAACCTTTAGCAATCAGACTGAGGATAGAAAAGTTACTGAAAGCCAGGGAGAAACTATCATTTCTGGACATTTCAAATCAGTTCCTAATCCCTGGAAGTAACTTTCAAAAATATAGGCACATTGAATTCTCAAAGCTGCCTCTATGTCACCAACAAGATGAGAATCAACTGAGATATATCTATATAGCTATATATCTCTATCTATCTATCTATATAGTTAGATTGATAGATAGATATTTACTCACAAAACCTGTAAATAAATCAAAGGAAGGAAGGAATAAGGCAACTGCAGTCTCTTTCACCCCCAGGTATAAAATATAAACATATGAAGGTTTCATTTAAAAATAGAACTTGCATGACTTAATGCCCTAGTCCTAAAATATAGTTAAAATTAAGAACCTGAAAATACATGTTATCATTGTAAGATGGTCACAGAACCATTCTGTGCAATAATTTGCTTTTATATAATCTGTTTTGTATAATGTCAGTTCTAATTGTAGTGAAGAAAACAATTATTTAAACAATTATTTAAATTTAAAGCGCAAAGCCTCACGGTTTGCAGAGCATTACACGGAATTCATTATTTATCTGAACTTCACAACACTGATGCAAGTTTCGTGTAGGAAGTATCTCTTTACACAAAGCTGCTTTCAGAGTCTGCTCAAATTCCATCTGTTCCATGATTCCTTCTCTGACTGCCCCGGATGGGAGTAATTCCCATTTCTCTGAAAGCTTATGGGGTTAATTATCTCAGATGGTGATGGCATCGCCTTGCTTGAGTTTTTCCTTCCTTAGCACGTAGCTCTGAGCTGGCTCTCACTTCATCCCCTGTCCCCTTCCCCGACCCACCCTGCACCCTTCAGCTACGATACCTGGCACAGAACTTTGGCCAGGATTTACAACCAGGGTGGCTGTGGTCTGAACATTGCTTACAGATGTGCTTTGTACGGTCTCTAGTGCTTGACAGCGCTTAGCTAACATTTAAAACTTTGAAAAGTTTCACTTAAAAATGGGAATTTTTAGTTTCTTTTGAAGAAGTAGAAGATCTGATAACTCTGGGTCCATATTCCTTTAACAACTGGCTGGGGCTGCGTGGTGGCGTCTCTTTTTAGGATGTACACAGGTGCTCCGATGCGAGCTGCCCTCCCTGCTCCCCGATGAACTCCTACTTTGAAGCAGCATCAGGAATTCATGACTGCCTTTTTTTTTTTTATGGTGGAAAACTATCGGTACCCAGATCTCTATCAAAAGTGAGTTGACAAAAGAAAGCCAGGAGGCCACTGAATGGTTTCCAATCTGTAACCCTCATTCTCAATATGATTGGCCTTTGCAGGCATTTGAATTTAGACTCTGAGGTGAAGTATGAAACTTAAGAGCACATGGTCTGTGCAGCTTTGGGTAGCCTTGAGATTTGATCTCTGCTTTGTCACTTATTAACTGTGAAGCCCGTACTTCTGGTCTCTTACCTCAAAAGTGGAAGTAATCCCAGATAGTTTTCTTTTGAGGATTAAGAAAGGTAAATAAATAATAAATACTTAGCACGTTATCTGCTACATAGTGAGCCCACAGTAAATGATAAATATTATTACTATCTTTCCCATGTTTAAAGTTAAGAAATTCTTCTGAGATCGCCTCAGCGGCTCGGGTTAGATTTGCCCAGTTGGTTGGAATGCATGAATGAATATTTCAAATCATGTACTTAAGATATAATTATTAGATGCCTACTGTGTGCCTGGCACTATTCTCCATATTTGGGATTTATACTGCAAACAAAGCAGAAGTAGTCCTTGCTGTAATGGCGCTTACATACAGGTGAAGGAAACAATAAGTAAATACTAATGTATATACGATGCTATTCCAGAAACAATATATGTGGTAACAAGGCAAAGGGGTCGAGAAAAACGCGGGCATGCACTATTTTCCACATGGTGGATTAAAGAAGTGGCATTCAAGCAGAGACCTGGATGGAGAGAGAGAGAACTGAGAAAGCTCGTGGCGGGAGAGCGTTGCTGGCAGCAGGGGTGTACCAGGCAGAGGAGCGTGCTGAGTGCTGTGATCAATGACAAGGAGGCCAATGAAGGGAGACGGAGAGGCGGAGACTTTACCAGGGGTTCATATCATGTTAGGCCTTGGAGGCCATGTGTGAACACTTAGGGTCCAAGTGTGATCAGAAAACCTTAGACTATTTGACTTGCATAGTTTACACGATCTGCTTTGTCCTAAAAGGCTGCTACATGGATCAGAGGCTGTGTGGAAGCAGACAGCAGTCAGGAGGGTGTTGCCGTCAACCACGGGAGGGATTATGGTCACGTGCACTAGAGGTGGTGGCAGTGGAGGCTGCGAGATGGTCAGGTTTTCAGGGCAGCAGGCTTTGGGGGGTGTACGTCAAAGAAAAGAGCAGATGATGACTGTCAGGTGTTTGACCTAAGAAACTGGCTGGATAGTGCTAAGATAAATTCAAATTTAGAACACTGGATGAGTGTCAAGGGGTTGGCGTGTGGGTGCGAGTGGATATCAAGAGTTCAGTTCTAGGGACTCCCCTGGGGGTGCAGTGGTTAAGAGCCCGCCTGCCAATGCAGGGGACACGGGTTTGAGCCCTGGTCCGGGAAGCCCGTGCGCCACAACTGCTGAGCCTGCACTCTAGAGCCCATGAGCCGCAACTACTGAGCCCACGTGCTGCAACTACTGAAGTCCAACACGCCTAGAGCCCGTGCTCCGCAACGAGAGAAGCCACTGCAGTGCGAAGCCCGTGCACTGTAATGAAGAGCAGCCCCCGCTCGCCACAACTAGAGAAAGCCTGTGCACAGCAACGAAGACCCAACGCAGCCAAAAATAAAAAAATTGATTCTTAAAAAAAAAAGTTCAGTTCTAGACACGTTAAGTTTTAGATACTCAAAGAGCATCTGTGAGGAAATGTTGAACAGACAGTTATATGTAAGTCTGTTGTTCAAGGGAGCGACTGAGGCTGGAGATAGAAATTTGGAAATCCTTATTGTATAGACATGGCAGTTAAGGCCATGGAATTTGTTGGAATGACCAAGCACTTATGTATAGAATGAAAAAAAGAGGCATGGGGTTTTAGCCAGGGAAGAAAGAGTGGCAGGTGCAGAGGAAGAAAACCAAGAGTGTGGCCGTGAGGCCCAGGACTGTGTTCACATCCTTACAGGCGAAGAAGGCCCCTTGTTCTCCCAGGTTATACATTTTCAGACCAACAGTGTTTTAGGTGTGGAAATACGTTAGCCTTAATATTTTGCAAATTCTGCACTGAGACACGGGAGGATAATCCCCCAGTGTCATGCAGTGATCGGTTTTAGCTGATTGGGGATGATGCCCCAGTTGGAGAGATGATAGATGAGGCCTGAGGCAAGGGCTCTGTAATGAACTTGGAATTGTCATCAGCCGCTCTTATCTCTGGGCAGGAAAGGGAGGCACCGGGAACAGTCACAGGTATCAGATGCTGCTTCCTTCTCTCAGAAGCACTTCTCCCAGATGATCAGCCATTGAAAACGTTTATACAGCCCTTTCAGTACACATGATACAGTTCTAGACACTGGTAAGCTGCAGAGTGAGAAGATAAGGGGGCTGTCCTCCAAGATTTTTATGACTCTAACTGGTGGAAGAAAATCCACAGCAAATGTGCATTTTCACGTAAAAATGAATTCAGAAGTTAGGTTTCTAGAAAAATCAGAAACGAAGTAGGTCCTAAAGCAATGTAGATGCTTCCTCAAGAGAGTGCAGTGAACTAGAACCACTAGCACAGGGTTGGACATCTAATTAATATTTACTGAGTAAATTCACGCCTCTGCTTGTTCTCAGTGAGAGACCACTAATGGGATAAAGCAACCAAACTGAAAAGACGTAGGACTTTTCCAAGAATTTCAAATTAAGAAGTTATTCATGCAGGTGATGCTGAGATTAATACCTATTATAAAACAGAATGCTCTTAAATATTCTGTGATGAATGACTACTTTAATTAATCTTTATTCTACCACACCTCATCATGTGAAAACCCTCTGTCTTCCTGGAGCACATATTTTCAATATCTAAATGCAAGTGTAGCTGAGTAACACAGCAAGGGTGCTGGAAGCTGGTGACACTGACAGAAACTGAGGATGACTACATTTGAGGATCACTTTTTACTATTTTAATAATTTTTTTCCTTTCTTTTTTCCTTTTCCTCCCTCCCTCCCTTCCTCCCTTCCTTCCTTTTTCTGGCCGTAGTTGCTCTTTACATTAAAGTCAATTCAATGTTTAGTTATGACACACAGGGAACCCTCCTCTTTCACATTGGACAGTGACCTGAAACATGTGGTCAGAAAATCTACATCAGCCCCTAAACAACAAGCAGATCTAAACTGTCAAAAATGAAAGAAGAAGTGAGATATTTTGGACTTTAAGAAATGACAGCATATCCAAATTAAACATATATATGTGTGTGTGTGTACACATACGTACACTCACTCACACACACACAACCATTTACCTCTTTATCTACAACATATGGACTTACAGATTTTTATGCCAAGCCATACGTTTCTGTCTGGCATCATACAGCTCAAGTTTGATGAAAACTAGCCAGTCCCGTGGTGTGCTTCTTTGTTACATGTTATCTAACTCCTATGAGTGAGAATTCCCATGGGATCAAGGAGAAAAACAAAGGAAGTGCTATAATGATCCTCTTGCAGTTGGTTTTGAGGGAGTGAAGGATGTGAAAACTTGGTGGAAACACAAAAATTCACTTTATAATAATAATTGGATGTCTCTGATATAACCAGTATTTTTGGTGGTGTTTTACATTTTAATTCATGACTTTGCATTAAACAAGATCCCAGAGTGGGAAAACACTGTGATAAAATTCTATGATTTTAAATATAGCGGGCAGCTGGAAAGAGAGTGTAGATGCGTGTGCTGATGTGAGGGGTGTGTAAGGAGCGTTCAGCTGTGGGTATTTTTGGTAACTATCTGCAAATCCTATAGAGCACATACCATGGGACAGAGACCATACATCTCGTAGCTTTCACCATGTAATGGGTAAATTCCATGGGAAATCTCAAAAACAATTCTTGTAGGCAGGATGAGCGGCTCAGCTACAGAATTATTTTGGCTAACACTGATTCCTTTCATTTGGGAGATCAAATATTGAATTTAGCCTCAAAAGTGGATCATCCTCTGGGTGGCCCCAGGGGAAACGCTGAAGAGGTAGTTTTTCTTTTTCTCATTTTTTTTTTTTTTTTCCTTCCTGGCAGCAAAGGAATTCTAAAATTTGTTTCCAGATTCTTAGTAGTACGGCATCCGCTGCAGATGTGGTCACTCAATGAATAAACTCATCAGGTCGCTTCAGCCATGGGATTCTGTCCCGTCTCATAATTTGGATTCATCATTACAGATAGATTTATATATTTTTGCCACAGAGGGAGAGTATGTAGGCGACCCCTCACAACAGTACACGCTTCTTCGTTAGAGAAGGGCTGTGATTTGAGGGGGAAGCTTAGTGTCCAGTTCTTCCTGTTCTTGTCACGTTTGGGAAGGTGTGCTTCCAAGTCAGCATCCCTGGCCTTCTTCTTGTGCTCGGATGAGAGCTGCTGCCCAGTTCTCCTGGCAGAGCGCCCCTCCCTGAACCAGTGTCAGTGCGCAGTGGGCAATGCACTCATCAGGAGCTACCTGTCCACCATGCGGAAGTATTTACATCTCAAGTGAATGTCCACAGAGTTGCACTCTACTGAATGCAACATAGAAGATTCCGCCGGCACTATGCATTTATAGATGCTAAACAGAAACATGGGCAAATACGATACCGTCATTGCACACATTACTTGAACTGGTTTTCCACTACTTTAGGGAGCAATAATGATAGACAGAAAACATCTTAATTATCAGGCTGTAAGAATGCCAACCCTAGTATTGCTTCAAGGGCATCTGATACCTTTAATTTTTACTCTTCTTTCTTCTTTCTTCCAACTTGTCATCATAAATAGAGGGTTTGCGAGTTGTTTTTCCAAATTACTGAAAGTGACTTTTCATTGAGCTGATATGTCAGGAGAGTGTTTTGTTTTGTTTGATTAAAAATTTTTTTATTGAAGTATAATTGATTTACAATGTCATGTTAGTTTCAGGTGTACAGCACAGTGACTGTTTTATATATATATATATATATATATAAGAATCTGAATATATATATAGAATATATATATATGAAAAAGAATATATATATACTTTTTCAGATTCTTTTCCCTTGTAGGTTATTGCAAAATATTGAGTAGAGTTCCCTGTGCTATACAGTAGGTCCTTGTCGTTTATCTATTTTATATATAGTAGTGTGTATCTGTTAATCCCAACCTGTGAGGAGAGTGTTTTGAATGAATCTTCATGACCAGAGAAATGAGAAACACCTGGTGAACTACAAGAAGGGGACTATTTGAAAGAACATTAGGAAAAAGCCCACTTGCTTTGGAGCATCTGATGAAATGAGTGTGTGTGTGTGTGTGTGTGTGTGTGTGTGTGTGTACACGGGCAGGTGCACAAAAACTCAGGCAGAAGTAGATGCCCATTTGGGGAGGTGATTTGCCACTTGAAAGAGAATTAAAAAAAACTAGCAACAACCAGATGTTATAATTCTGTTCCCAATGATACTACTGGCAGCTTTGGCTCTCCAGAGGAAAGGAAGGGAGCACATCTCTCCTGTGCTGAAGTACTGGAGGAAAAGGAGTGAAGCTTATTCTTGGCTGTACTTCACACAGAGTGCTTTACACAGAGCAGAAGCCCAATTAATGCTTGTGGAATTGAATTTATTGAATTGCGCTGAACGGAAAAGAGGACTCAAGGGACTTGGAGCCCTCGACAATATATTGCAAGAGGGTCAGTTTCAAGCAGAGACTAAAATTTTAAATCTCTGGATTTGTCTGTTGGGAACTGGAGATATATGTCTCAAATGGGAAACAAATAACAAATATACATATTGGAACTGCTGAACATTTGTTCTGGTCAGTGATACACCATTTTTATCTGATATTTGAAAGAAAATATTAATTTCTAACTGTGACATTATTATAATACATCTTGAGTCAAACTTTATTTTCCTTTAGATTTTTATGAATTTTTGAAAGATGAAAGCCAGGTAAAGTGATAGAAAATGATGTATTTTTTAATCAGTTAATTATGACTTCTAATAGAAAAAGTTTATCCACTAAATTTAAATTAATCTAAAATGCCAAAATATTTTTTGCATTGGCAAAATAGAGGCTTCTTTAAAATATTCTCATAAATCAATGATGATTAAAATCTTCCTCAAATTTTGAAGATAAACTCATATTTAGGTTGTGATAAAATGTGAAAAATTTCACCATGAAAGTTGTTATTTTCATAAAATTATGACTGTGTGAGAACATCTCTCAGCCAAATTTATAGCAATAAATACTATAACCAATATAAAATGAAATATTGGAACATTTGTTCTAAAGATTTTTAAAAATAAGGTCAGTGGGGGAAAAATAAGGTTTTACCCCAACAATAAAATATGCAGGGCAGTTGATGAGATGCTATTAGAATCCTATATAAAAAGATAAAGAACTGGATAAAATTTGTTTAAAGAGTTTTGTTGGTTTTCTTTTATGTTTTGGATACACTATACCAAGTATTTTTCTTTATGCATTTCTCTAATTTTTATAGTTATTAAATACTCCTTTATTTTTTTGTATCTGTAAGAAAATAACTACTAAAAACAAAATAGAATTCCTCTACCTGTTTTAAGGACACAAAGACAATGTTTCTCAATATTTAATTTCTCATTTCTCAGATATCACGCAGACCTAGCATTAGTCTTCTATTAAATCTAGTAATTTCAGTTTAAAATAAAAGAAAAATGGGAAAAGCACAAACACATGGATACTAAACAACATGCTATTTAAAAAAATGGGTCAGTGAAGGAATCAGAGAGGAAATCAGAAAATACCTGGAGACAAATGAAAATGGAAACGCAACTCTCCAAAATCTATGGGATGCAGCAAAAGCACTTCTAAAAGGGAAGTTTACACTGATACAGGCCTACCTCGAGAAACAAGAAAAATCTCAAATAAACAACCCAAAGTATAACCTAAAGGAATTAGAAAAAGAAGAACAAACAAAGCCCAAAGCCAACAGAAGGAAGGGAACAATAAAAATCACAGAGGAAATAAACAAAATAGAGACACCCCCAAAAAAACAATAGAAAAAAGATCAATGAAACAAAGAGCTGGTTTTTGAAAAGATAAACAAAACTGATAAACATTTAGCCAGGCTCATCAAGAGGATAGAGGATTCAAATAAACAAAATAAGAATTAAAATAGGAGGAATAACAACCGATACCACAGAGATACAAAATATCATAAGAGAATACTATGAACAGTTATATGCCAGCAGATTGGACAACCCAGAAGAAATGGTCAAATTTATAGAAAGATACAACCTACCAAGACTGAATCAAGAAGAAACAGACAATTTGAACAGACTGATCACTAGTGGTAAAAGTGAATTTGTAATAAAAATACTCCTAGCGGACAAAAAAGTCTGGGACCAGATGCAATAACATGGATGGACCTAGAGTACTACGCTTAGTGAAATAAGGCAGAAAGAGAAAGACAAGTAGTCTATGTTACCATTTATATGCAGAATTGAAAAAAACAAAACAAAGGAATGTATACAACAAAACAAAAACAGACTCATAGATAAAGAGAAAAAATTAGTGTCTACCACTAGGGAGAGGGAAGGGGGGAGGGGAAAGAGAAGTCTAGGGGATTAAGACATACAAACTACTATGTATAAAATTAATAAGCTACAAGGATATATTGTACAGCACAGGGAAATATAGCCATTATTTTATAATAACTTTAAATGGAGAATAATCTCTAAAAATAGTGAATCACTATGTTGGACAGCTGAAACTAATATAATATTGTAAATCAACTATATGTCAATTAAAAAAAATGAATCAAAAGCTGTTATGAGATGAATAGGGACAGTATCAAAAGTAATTTCACACGATTTATTTTTTTAAAAACATTTAGGCAGGGCTTCCCTGGTGGCGCAAGGGTTGAGAGTCCGCCTGCCGATGCAGGGGACGCGGGTTCATGCCCCGGTCCGGGAAGATCCCACATGCCGAGGAGCGGCTGGGCCCGTGAGCCATGGCTGCTGAGCTTGCGCGTCCGGAGCCTGTGCTCCGCAATGGGAGAGGCTGGAACAGTGAGAGGCCCGCGTACCACAAAGAAAAAAATATTTTAGGCAGGTTTCTTTTTTTTTTAATTAATTAATTTATTTTTGGCTGTGTTGGGTCTTCGTTGCTGAGCACAGGCTTTCTCTAGTTGCGGTGCGCGGGCTTCTCATTGCGATGGCTTCTCTTGTTGCGGAGTATGGGATCTAGGTGCACAGGCTTCAATAGTAGTTATAGTTCGCTGGCTCAGTAGTTGTGTTGCACGGTTTTAGTTGCTCCACAGCCTGTGGGATCTTCCCGGACCAGGGCTCAGAACCCCTGTCCCCTGCTTTGGCAGGTGGATTCTGAACCACTGGGCCACCAGGGAAACCCTCACAAGATTTCTAATTATTTTCTTTGAAAAAAACTAGCCCCATAACTTGCATTATTTTTATATCAAATTTTTGAAACTATTCAGTATAAATATTTAAACATGTAGAAAACCAGGTCTCACGATAAATAATACTGTGAAAATAACCAGTTGCTACATCACTTTTTTGGTGATATGTCCCCACCGAAGAGATTTCTTTCTGATTAAGAAATAAAACAAAAGTTAAATGACACATTAAAGATCATCTGATAATTTAGTGACTGCTTCATCTTTTCCACTGAATGTTCATTCCTTTGGATCAGTAAACAACAAAATAAAAGAAGTCACTGCAATGTCTTCAAAACACTACTTGTATTGAAAAAATGTGAATGAAATATATTTAGTGGTGACTATTTTGAAATATTATTACAATCTGAACATTTGGGCACTTGGAACTGTATACACATGACAGAAAAAAATATTAAAGGAGGATTACCACAAAGACTATTTCCCCAACAGAAATTTAGAAAGGGATCTGGTCTGGTATCATTCGGGTTATACAAAATCCTTTAGGGTTTTTGTATAACCTTTCGGGTTATACAAAAACCTTCATTAAGAAAGAAGAATGCCAGCAAGCTTAATGAGTTGGAAGAGTTTTGAGTTTACTGATTGGAACATATAACAAGATAGATTTTCAGTGGGACTAGAAAATATTTCACGGATTATGAAAACTTGCATAAACAATGATGTTACCGGGTGTTACACTCTTCCCCTTCCTTTCTTTCACACTAATACTAAGAGGAAGTTTAATGAGTGGAAAAGATAAAGTATCAACAGGCTTTAGATAAAAAACAGCAGAGATGAGAAAAATGTAAAATAAGACAGTGAAAAGCCTTGATTGAAACATTGGAATTGGGTAACTACTGTATTATCGGTTGATAAAACTACCACAAAGGTGCATGTATGTGTGTGTGTGCGTGTGTGTGTTTAACCACGGACATATTGGTTTATCTACTACTGCTTTTTCAAAGATCATATTTAAAAACAAGTGATGCAGTATCACTAAACTATTTTCAGTATGAACTGGTCCATTTTCTCTTTGGAGAAAGAGAAAGTGAAGTTGGATTGCATGAAGAGAATAAAGCTGCTTTACTTGATCTTATCAGCCAACAGCAGAGGAAGGAAGAATTTCTAATAGCACCTCTATCATTGACTGCACTTGTTAGAGAAATAGAACTGTTGGTGAGTCATAAGGCCGCTAAGTTGCTCTAATGCAATGAGAGTTTTAGTGAGTGTTTTGACAGTGGAAGTGTGAATAAGGGCAGAGAAAATCTTTTAAGCCCATTTTTGACGGAAGCATAGCCATATACTTACTGAATAAGGTTAAAAAAAGGACAGAAGACGGAGGAAAAGAATGAATAAATTTCATGATCAGGATAATGCTGAAAGCATTAGAAGATGCCAATGTCAATACAGTTATTAAATATGCTCTTTACACACACGTGGCGGTATCTCTGGCTAGCATGGAAGGTTTCCTTCCCCAATAGTCCTTCTTCAAACACTTGAAGTTGAAAGAAGATAAAGCTCAGTATCTCCAGGGACCTCTACTGTTTCTAGATTTAGACGATCAGCTCTAAGAATCAAAGCCTTGATCAAAGTTATGACTTTTGCTCTTGAAGCACAAACAAAGCTGTGAGAAAACTAAGATGCTTCTAAATTTTAACATAGAATCAGTATCACGGGAATGACAAGTTTAAAAATGGAAGTGTTCTACCTTTGGTTAGCATGAAATTAGCTTGGAAGAGACTAATTGGACATAGCTGCTTATAAATATGTTCCTGGATACACTTAGCCAAGAAGAATGACGGAGGAGCTCTTCGTTTGACTAATAACACATTTCATGTTCTTTAGTATCTTCATGTGTAGAAGCTGAAATAAATGAGCTATGAGTAAAGAATGGGGAGAACATTGGAGATGCCAGGAAGCACCATTCCACTTAAACATTCCATGTGTGCCAAAACAATTTGTTCGAAATGCTGAATTCTGTACATTGAAGTTCTAGGCTACAGATCTGCGGACAGAACTAGTAAAAAAGAGTCAGTGAGCTTCGATATTGGCAGGCTGAAAGAGAGAAGGAGCTATCAGCCTAAAGTGAAACCCTCTGGAGGAATGAGGACTTTTCAGGAAGGGGAGCGCAGGGTGAAAAGAAGGGATCCTTTTTTAGGGCTGTGGAGAATAGCAAAAGCTGCCCAAGGTAACAGGAATTTGCATTTCTGAAAGATTACTTCCGGGAAGAGTATTTCCCCCAGTGTGGACATGGACCGTGGGGTTTCTCATGCTGTTGTTTCGCAGCTGGAAAACATCATCCAACAGGTCTGTGATGCTGCAAATGATTCCACCAGGCAGGGCACTTGGGGATTAATCAAAACCCAGCTGCATGGAGGAGAGCAGCTGTACAGGCTGAAGCTAGCAAAGGGCCCTGTAAGCTGGTGTCTGTTCAGAGACTCCTCCAGAAAGCCTAACCCAGCTGCTGTGGCCACAAAGAAAAAGAGCTGGAAACTGTAAGTCCTGGTCTTCCCACTCATGAACTACATCCCGGCATCCAATTAACTCGTCCACTTTTAAAGAGCCAACCCTAGCATCTCTGCCCTTTGTAAGGACCTTCACTCTTCACATGTGTATTTAGCATGCTCCAAGGCTCCAAAACGTTCACGCAATTTTCTCCTGCCTGGTTTTGAGACACATCTGGGGAAAAGTTGGAACTTGCCATTTTGCAAGATGAAAAGCAGAAGCTAAATTTTAATTATCAGAAATATCAGGGTGTTCTGAGAACACTGTTCTCCATGTCAGTAAAACTTTTCGGTTCTTTTAAAAATCCTTCACGTGGTAGTTCAGAAAGACAAATTTTAATTTTAAAAGGGAACACGATGAGCTTATTCAATACTTTCATTTTATAGGCAATGAAAGGAGGTCTAGAGGGATTAAGTGACTTGCCTTAGGTCATCTTCATAAAGATGGAAAAAAAAAGTCTTGAACTAATTCTCTAGATTTTAGATTGGGTGAAAAAAAAAGACTTTTTTCTTAATTCACTTTCTAACAAATCACTCACTTCGTCTCCCCAAGTTCAAAGCTTGCTGTCTTTCAATGCTCAATATTCCCTTGATCCAGAATTTGGCCACAAGAGGAGGGGGGGAGGGGGGCCTATTGAAGAATATACTTGTTTCCATGCTGCTTACATTTTCAACACAGCAGGAATAATAACAGAAATACAGTTTTGCAGGGGAAGGTCAAGGAGTGAGCTCATGAAGAAAAACAACTACCTCTAAACAAGCCGAAGAAAGCAGGGGTATGTAACAGATTTTGCTAATGGGGCTGTGATTAAGTAAAATAAATGAGAGTTTGAGGTGGTCATAGAAAGACAGAGAGCCAGCCCACAAGAGTAAATATAAACAATACAGTCCGACAGAGAACGTCACATAGGTAGGAACAAAATATTGGGTGTCTCGGACAGTGAGTGTGCAGTAAGTGACGGTATTTAGATCTTGCTACAGAACCGTGTGTGCTGAGTCGATATTTCCAAATGGAATAGTTAATAATAAATTAATTAATTGGGATCCTGTTTCTAGTTTGATTCAGAAAAACATTTATTATTTTCTTTAGCGAATAACGTAAGTCTTTTTAAATGTCGAAATTTGTAAAAATGCTAATTTTGTTCAGGCTCTCACTGAAGGTCACAGAGTAGCCAATCGACGTGCACTTGTAAAACGCAGTCACCTTATTTCCACTGACTCCACTGACAGGGAATGAAATCTAACACAGTTAACAAGTATTTATTAAGTTAACAGCTCATGTTAACATGTGAAACCTAACCTCCCGCTCATTAGGATGAAATGAGTGTGTTATTAGAAATTACATTATAGGTCAAGCAGAAGAGAGCAGCACGTAATCTTGCTGAATAAATAAATAACTATTTGTGGACTGATTTCCTAAAGGAGATATCAATTGAAACAAGTGATTAAAGTTGACAATGGAATTGTACAAGTGACCCTAATGAATGAATTTTCTAATCATGTTCATGTTTGTGGACATTAGCCCTGTTTGCACAGAGTGAATAACTAAGCATGCCTTACGACAGACACCCATAATTGGATGTAAATGGTGCTCAGTTACCTATTCTGTGGCGTCGGTGAATTCTGACAAATAATCTTATCTTCAGCTGGGGAAAGTTCAAATTTTCCTTTTTTTTTTTTTTTAAAGCTGCCACTGACTTGGTGACTATTGACTTGGCAAAGCTCCTCACCAGATCCCAGATAAAGCCGCCCATTGACAAAACATCAAAACTTCTCCTGCAGTTTTGGATTAAGGACTCGAACCTTAAACAAAAAGAAAAAAACAAACACGTTCTACATCCCAAGCCCCTTCTCTTTGTAAATATGATAAACCCATGGCTATTTGGCCCATACTCTGTGACAGCAGGAAGATAATGTCACTCTTCACATAAGTTCTTACTTATTGGCTACCTTTTGATGGATTTATCGGCTGCCAGCAAATAATGGATAACAATTTTGGCAAAGGCAGTCATGCCAGGCCTGTACATGAGATCCTCCCCGTGAAGAGTCAGGGAGTCCCAGTGGCACAGACACGTGACAGACTCAGAACTACCCTAATGCTTCTGTCTGTCTCCTCAGCCCACACGTATCTAGGGTACAACGTGCTACTTCTCAATCTGATGACCAGTCCATTTATGGGCTTAGATTAAAGGGTGATGTTACTATGTCGTCAGGAACTTTGAAATTGGTAATAACGTCACTGCCTCATGTCTGATGAACTGAGATCAGCTCATTAGCCAAAAGTGTTAGAAATTTATAGTTGGTGGCATTTTCTTTGCAGGGTTTCCAGGAAAAACGTTCTTCTAATCTGCTAAAACCCATTTTTTAAACTTCTCAAAGATGTATGAAGGATTAACGAGCCTGTTTCTTTTCTCCTACATTTAAAATATAACATGTTATGTTCGATGCTTTTTACCGGTATTTTTATGAGCAATAAAAGGGCTTTCCTCCATGTATATTACATATTTTTAAAAGGGTGAAAAAATGATAAATTATTTCAAAAGTTTTAATGAAACATCAAGGGGGGTTATACTATGTGGGACTGTCGTGGGCAGCTACAATATTTTAACCTATAGCCTGCTTCCTTGTTCTGATTAAGCATTTATCAAGCCTAATACAAAACAAATGCAGAATCAAGCCCGAACACGAACCAAAGCATTTTCCTTTTGTGTTCATGAGAACACTTCACGTGGGATTAGTATTTTCATAAAATCACAAATAGAAATGTCAATGAATTTTATATGACGTAGATGAAATTGCAGTGGCAAAAATTTTTGTATGCACTGACACGTAATCTGGAACCCCCAAAAAACTGATGGGTCCTAAGAGGAAGGAGAGGTGAATAATGTCTGCTTTCATATTTTTCCAAATGTGTCCTAGATGTCTAAAATTCATTAGCTATATCATTGTGGGATATGTTCAGATCCGTTCTACAGGTATACAGTTGTTGGGGGCAGAAAACCACAAAATGAGTTCAGAGTGTGATTTAATGAACAGGACTACAGTTGTTCTTTATATTTACTTAGAGTCACATGAGAATGTAGACATTGATTCTTACATTTATACAACATCTTTTTTTGTCATTTGAAATTCATTTTTATTCAGTCTTTTTCATTTAAGCATGCTTCAATGTATTTATAATAAATGAAAGTACATATAAACCTTCCAGAACATCTCTGGGAATACGGAATTATATTAATAACACTCTTAATGTCATTTATTTGACATGGGATCTGATTATGCCATTAAAGACCTAGTTCCTCTGATACTCACACAGGGATTAGAAATAACTGAATTGGGGAAACATCCCAGAAATGAGGAATAGTTATTTTTAAATTCAGCGGTAGAATTCACACTTTTAAAATGGTACAATTCACAGTACCTCCTCTTCAGGAATGTTAAATCTTGTTTGAGAGGAAATTCATATATTCATGATAAATTAGAAAACAATTTGGAAGCAATATATAAAATTTATACAGAGCTGCAGGCTATAGGTGCCATTCTGAGGCAATTCAGAACATGAGCGGTGTTCGTTCAGGCAAACTTCACGGCGCGTGCAAATCTCGTGCATGTTAAAGATCCGTCGCATTGTTATTAGCAGAGACGATAAAGAAGACCAGACGCCAAGACAAATGAGAGCTTGTCAGGGGGCAAAACCGGCCATGAGTGTTGAACAGAGGAAACAAGCTCTCAGCTGAACATTGTAAGACTGAAAATGTAAAATGCAGTCAGTTCATACAGGCCCTGGAGGCCGGGCAGAGGCTTTGAAATTTGTTCTATACGCAAAAAGTAGCCAACAGGTTGTGAACAAAGAGAATACACGGTAAAGTGACTCTGTTGTGAACCTGACAACCATGAGATAAACTGGTGACACTCGGAAACTAGGTGGTCAGCTGTTAAAAGATGTGAAATGAGGTGTTGATGGTCCACATTTTTTTGTTTGTAGCAACTTCATTTTCAATAGTGAAAACCTAGAAAGGACCCAAACACCCAGAAAAAGATGAATGAATAAACTAAAAGTGGTACATCCAAAGATAAGAAGAGATGAGTTACCCCTATGTATCACAGATGAATCTTAAATACTTATAAAACAAAAGAAATCAGGAGAAAAAACAGTAAATGGTTTAGGATGCCAATCAGATAAATTCAAGAAAAGGCAAAGGTAGACTGGTGGTCATATGACACGGGAACAAAGAAACCAACAGGAACTTTATGAAGAACGTAGACTGTACTAGGTCTTAGTAGCTAAATGGGTGTGGGACGAGAAAAAGATGCAATATAGGTGACCGCAAACGATGTATCTGGGGGAAGCAGGGTAACATGGCAGCCATGGACAGAAAGGGAGAGCTGACCAGGGATTCATTTTTGATGCTCACATACCCTCAGGCTTGACTTCACAAACCTGACCACCTTACTGGACATGTTCTGTGAACAACTGGAAATAAATTACAGATAAAAGTTTGAGCAGAAACTGCAGCTTTCATAACGAGCACATAGGCAACCACTGGGATGGCAAGAGTAGCTGAGCAATTGAAGGAATTGGATAAAGAAAGGAGAAAATGGAAACTTCGGGAATTCTACACAAGAGAACTAGTAGATACAGAATGGATAAGCAACAAGGTCCTACTGCAGAGCACAGAGAACTATATTCAATATCCTATGATAAACCATAACGGAAAAGAATATTAAAAAAGAATATATATGTATAAATGAATCACTCTGCTGTATAGCAGTGATTAACACAACATTGTAAATCAACTATACTTCAATTAAAAAATGAGAAAAAAAGAGATAATTAGTAGAAAGACAAGCAAAATAGGAATTAAAGAAGGAGAAAATAAGAAAGATATTCGAGGGACTTCCCTAGTGGTCCAGTGGTTAAGACTTTGCCTTCAGGATTCCCTGATGGCCCAGTAGTTAAGAATCCACCTGCCAAGGCAGGAGACAGGGGTTCGAGCCCTGGTCCGGGAAGATCCCACATGCCACGGAACAACTAAGCCCGTGCGCAACAACTACTGAGCCTGCACTCTAGAGCCCACGAGCCACAACTACTGAGCCTGCACACCTAGAGCCCGTGCTCTGTGACAAGAGAAGACACCTCAACGAGAAGCCCATGCACTGCAATGAAGAGTACCCCCATCTGCCGCAATTAGAGAAAGCCCGTGCACAGCAATGAAGACCCACACAGCCAAAAATAAATAAATAAATTTATTAAAAAAGACTTTGCCTTCTAATGCAGGGTATGTGGGTTTGATCACTGGTCGGGGAGCTAAATCCCACGTGCCTTGTGGCCAAAAAACCAAAACATAAAACAGAAGCAATACTGTAACAAATTCAATAAAGACTTTAAAAATGGTCTACATTAAAAAAATCTTTACAAGGAGCTTCAAGATGGCAGAAGAGTAAGACGTGGAGATCACCTTCCTCCCCACAGATACATCAGAAATACATCTACACGTGGAACAACTCCTACAGAACACCTACTGAAAGCTGGCAGAAGACCTCAGACCTCCCAAAAGGCAAGAAACTCCCCACGTACCTGGGTAGGGCAAAAGAAAAAAGAATACACAGAGACAAAGGATAGGGACGGTACCTGCACCAGTGGGAGGGAGCCGTGAAGCAGGAAAGGTGTCCACACACTAGGAGCCCCTTCGCGGGTGGAGACTGCGGGCGGAGGAGGGGGAGCTTCGGGGCCGTGGAGGACAGCGCAGCCACAGGGGTGCGGAGGGCAAAGTGGAGAGATTCCCGCACAGAGGATCAGCGCCGACCGGCACTCACCAGCCCGAGAGGCTTGTCTGCTCCCCCGCCGGGGCGGGTGGGGCTGGGAGCTGAGGCTCGGGCTTCGGTCGGAGCGCAGGGAGAGGACTGGGGTTGGCGGCGTGAACACAGCCTGCAGGGGTTAGTGCGCCACGGCTGGCCGGGAGGGAGTCCGGGGAAAAGTCTGGACCTGCCGAAGAGGCAAGAGACTTTTTCTTCCCTCTGTGTTTCCTGGTGCGCGAGGAGAGGGGATTCAGAGCGCCGCTTAAAGGAGCTCCAGAGAGGGGTGCGAGCCGCGGCTAACAGCGCGGACCCCAGAGACGGGCAGGAGACGCTAAGGCTGCTGCTGCCACCACCAAGAAGCCTGTGTGCGAGCACAGGTCACTCTCCACACCCCCTTCCGGGAGCCTGTGCAGCCCGCCACTGCCAGGGTCCCGGGATCCAGGGACAACTTCCCCGGGAGAACGCACGGCGCGCCTCAGGCTGCTGCAACGTCACGCTGGCCTCTGCCACCGCAGGCTCGCCCCGCACTCCGCGCCCCTCCCTCCCCCCCGGCCTGAGTGAGCCAGAGCCCCCGAATCAGCGGCTCCTTTAACTCCATCCTGTCTGAGTGGGAACAGACGCCCTCTGGAGACCTACATGCAGAGGTGGGGCCAAATCCAAAGCTGAGCCCGGGAGCTGTGCGAACAACGAAGAGAAAGGGAAATCTCTCCCAGCAGCCTCAGGAGCAGCGGATTAAATCTCCACAATCAACTTGATGTACCTGCATCTGTGGAATTCATGAATAGACAACGAATCATCCCAAATTGCGGAGGTGGACTTGGAGCAACTGTAGACTTGGGGTTTGCTTTCTGCATCTAATTTGTTTCTGGTTTTATGTTTACCTTAGTTTACTATTTAGAGTTTATTATCACTGGTAGATTTGTTTATTGATTTGGTTGCTCTCTTCCTCCTTTTTTTCTTTTATATAGAGATATATATTTTTTTGCTTTTTCTCTTTTTTGTGAGTGTGTATGTGTGTGCTTCTTTGTGTGATTTTGTCTGTATAGCTTTGCTTTTACCATTTGTCCTAGGGTTCTGTCGGTCCTTTTTTTTGTTTGTTTTTTGTATAGTTTTCAGCCCTTGTTATCACTGGTGGTTTGTTTTTTGGTTTGGTTGCTCTCTTGTTTCATACTTTTTTTCTTCTTTTTTTATTACTTTTAATTTTTTTATTTTTAATAATTTTTTTAATTTTAAAAACTTTATTTTATATACTCTTTCTTTCTCTCTCTCTTTCTTTCTCTCTTTCTTTCTTTCTTTCTTTCTTCCTTCCTCTCTTTCTTTCTTTCTTTCTTTCTTTCTTTCTTTCTTTCTTTCTTTCTTTCTTTCTTTCTTTCTTTCTTTCTTTCTTTCTTTCTTTCTTTCTTTCTTTCTTTCTTTCTCCCTTTTCTTCTGAGCAGTGCGGCTGACAGGGTCTTGGAGCTCCTACCAGCTGTCACACCTGAGCCTCTGAGGTGGGAGAGCTAAGCTCAGGACACTGGTCCACCAGAGATCTCCTGGTCCCCCGTAATATCAATAGGCGAGAGCCCTCGCAGAGATCTCTGTCTCAACACTAAAACCCAGCTCCACCCAATGGCCAGCAAGCTACAGTGCTGGACACGCTATGCCAAACAACTAGCAAGACAGGAACATAACCGCACCCATTAGCAGAGAGTATGCCTAAAATCATAATAAACTCACAGACACCCAAAAACACAGCACTGGACACAGTCCTGCCCAAAAGAAAGACAAGATCCAGCCTCATCCACCAGAACACAGGCACCAGTCCCCTCCACCAAGAAGCCTACACAACCCACTGAACCAACCTCACCCACTGGGGGCAGACACCAAAAACAACGGGAACTACGAACCTGCAGCCTGTGAAAAGGAGACCCCAAACACAGTAAGTTAAGCAAAATGAGAAGACAGAGAAACACACAGCAGATGAAGGAGCAAGGTAAAAACCCCCCAGACCAAACAAATGAAGAGGAAATAGGCAGACTACCTGAAAAAGAATTCAGAGTAATGATAGTAAAGATGATACAAAATCTTGGAAATAGAATAGAGAAAATGCAAGAAACGTTTAACAAGGAGCTAGAAGAACTAAAGAGCAAACAAACAATGATGAACAACACAATTAATGAAATTAAAAATTCTCTAGAAGGGCTCAAAAGCAGAATAACTGAGAGAAAATAGTGGAAATAATTACTGCAGAGCAGAATAAAGAAAAAAGAATGAAAAGAACTGAGGACAGTCTCAGAGACCTCTGGGACAACATTAAATGCACCAAAATTCGAATTATAGGGGTCCCAGAAGAAGAAGAGAAAAAGAAAGGGACTGAGAAAATATTTGAGGAGATTATCGTTGAAAACTTCCCAAATATGGGAAAGGAAATAGTTAATCAAGTCCATGAAGCACAGAGAGTCCCATACAGGATAAATCCAAGGAGAAACACGCCAAGACATATATTAATCAAACTATCAAAAATTAAATACAAATAAACAAATATTAAAAGCAGAAATGGAGGGCTTCCCTGGGGGTGCAGTGGTTGCGAGTCTGCCTGATGATGCAGGGGACACAGGTTCGTGCCTCGGTCCGGGAGGATCCCACATGCCACAGAGTGGCTAGGCCCGTGAGCCATGGCCACTGAGCCTGCGCGTCTGGAGACTGTGCTCCATAATGGGAGAGGCCACAACAGTGAGAGGTCCGCGTACCACAAAAAAACAAACAAACAAACAAAAAACCAGTAAGGGAAAAACAACAAGTAACACATAAGGGAATCCCCACAAGGTTAACAGCTGGTCTTTCAGCAGAAACTCTGCAAGCCAGAAGGGAATGGCAGGACATATTTAAAGTGATAAAGGAGAAAAAACTACAACAAAGATTACTCTAACCAGCAAGGATCGCATTCAGATTTGATGGAGAAATTAAAACCTTTACAGACAAGCAAAAGCTAAGAGAATTCAGCACCACCAAACCAGCTTTACAACAAATGCTAAAGGAACTTCTCTAGGCAGGAAACACAAGAGAAGGAAAAGACCTACAATAACAAACCCAGAACAATTAAGAAAATTGTAATAGGAACATACATATTGATAATTACCTTAAATATAAATGGATTAAATGCTCCAACCAAAAGACATAGACTGGCTGAATGGATACCAAAACAAGACCCGTATATATACCGTCTACAAGAAACCCACTTCAGACCTAGTGACACATACAGACTGAAAGTGAGGGGATAGAAAAAGATATTCCATGCAAATGGAAATCAAAAGAAAGCTGGAGTAGCAATTCTCATATCAGACAAAATAGACTTTGAAACAAAGACTACTACAAGAGACAAAGAAGGACACTACATAACGATCAAGGGATCAATCCAAGAAGAAGATATAACAATTGTAAATATTTACATACCCAACATAGGAGCTCCTCAATACATAAGACAAATACTAACAGCCATAAAAGGGGAAATCGACAGTAACACAATCATAGTAGGGGACTTTAACACCCTACTTTCACCAATGGACAGATCATCCAAAATGAAAATAAATAAGGAAACACAAGCTTTAAATGATACATTAAACAAGAGGGACTTAACTGATATTTATAGGACATTCCATCCAAAAACAACAGAATACACATTCTTCTCAAGTGCTCATGGAACATTCTCCAGGGTAGATCATATCTTGGGTCACAAATCAAGCCTTGGTAAATTTAAGAAAACTGAAATTGTATCAAGTATCTTTTCATACCACAACACTATGAGACTAGATATCAATTACATGAAAAAATCTGTACAAAAAAAATACAAGCACATGGAGGCTAAACAATACACTACTTAATAACCAAGTGATCACTGAAGAAATCTAAGAGGAAATCAAAAAATACCTAGAAACAAGTGACAATGAAAACACGATGACCCAAAACCTATGGGATGCAGCAAAAGCAGTTCTAAGAGCGAAGTTTATAGCAATACAATCCTACCTTAAGAAACAAGAAGCATCTCAAATAAACAACCTAACCTTACACGTAAAGCAATTAGATAAAAAAGAACAACAACAACAAAAAACCAATGTTAGCAGAAAGAAAGAAATCATAAAGATCAGATCAGAAATAAATGAAAAAGAAATGAAGGAAACAAAAGGAAAGATCAATAAAACTAAAAGCTGGTTCTTGGAGAAGATTAACAAAATTGATAAACCATTAGCCATACTCATCAAGAAAAAAAGGGAGAAGACCCAAATCAATAGAATTAGAAATGAAAAAGGAGAAGTAACACCTGACACTGTAGAAATACAAAGGATCATGAGAGATTACTACAGGCAACTATATGCCAATAAAATGGACAACCTGGAAGAAATGGACAAATTCTTAGAAATGCACAACCTTCCAAGACTGAACCAGGAAGAAATAGAAAATATGAACAGACCAATCACAAGCACTGAAATTGAAAGTGTGATTAAAAATCTTCCAAATTGGAAAAGAAGAAGTAAAGCTGCCACTGTTTACAGATGACATGATACTATACACAGAGAATCCTAAAGATGCTACCAGAAAACTACTAGAGCTAATCAATGAATTTGCTATAGTAGCAGGATACAAAATGAATGCACAGAAATCTCTTGCATTCCTATACACTAATGATGAAAAATCTGAAAGTGAAATTAAGAAACTGCTCCCATTTACCATTGCAACAAAAATAATAAAATGTCTAGGAATAAACGTACCTAAAGAGACAAAAGACCTGTATGCAGAAAATTATAAGACACTGATGAAAGAAGTTAAAGATGACAAAAATAGATGGAGAGATATACCATGTTCTTAGATTGGAAGAATCAACATTGTGAAAATGACTCTACTACCCAAAACAATCTACAGATTCAATGCAATCCCTATCAAACTACCACTGGCATTTTTCACAGAACTAGAACAAAAAATTTCACAATTTGTATGGAAACACAAAATACCTCGAAGAGCCAAAGCAATCTTGAGAAATAAAAATGTAGCTGGAGGAATCAGGCTCCCTGACTTCAGACTATACTACAAAGCTACAGTAATCAAGACAGTATGGTACTGGCACAGAAACAGAAATATAGATCAATGGAACAGGATAGAAAGCACAGAGATAAACCCAGGTACATATGGTCACCTTATCTTTGATAAGGGAGGCAAGAATATACAGTGGAGAAAAGACAGCCTCTTCAATAAGTGGTGCTGGTAAAACTGGACAGGTACATGTAAAATATGATATTAGAACACTCCCTAACACCATACACAAAAATAAACTCAAAATGGATTAAAGACCTAAGTGTAAGGCCAGACACTATCAAACTCTTAGAGGAAAACATAGACAGAACACTCTATGACATAAATCACAGCAAGATCCTTTTTGCCCCACCTCCTAGAGAAATGGAAATAAGAAATAAATAAATAAACAAATGGGACCCAATGAAACTTAAAAGCTTTTGTACAGCAAAGGAAACCATAAACAAGACGAAAAGACAACCCTCAGAATGGGAGGAAATATTTGCAAATGAAGCCACTGACAAAGGATTAATCTCCAAAATTTACAAGCAGCTCATGCAGCTCAATATCAAGAAAACAAACAACCCAATCCAAAAATGGGCAGAAGACCTAAATAGACATTTCTCCAAAGAAGATATACAGATGGCCAACAAACACATGAAAGGATGCTCAACATCATTAATCATTAGAGAAATGCAAATCAAAACTACAATGAGATATCATCTCACACTCGTCAGAATGGCCATCATGAAAAAATCTGCAAACAATAAATGCTGGAGAGGGTGTGGAGAAAAGGGAACCCTCTTGCACTGTTGGTGGGAATGTAAATTGATACAGCCACTATGGAGAACAGTATGGAGGTTCCTTAAAAAACTACAAATAGAACTACCATACGACCCAGCACTCCCACTGCTGGGCATATACCCTGAGAAAACCGTAATTCAAAAAGAGTCATGGGGCTTCCCTGGTGGCGCAGTGGTTGAGAGTCCGCCTGCAGATGCAGGGGATACGGGTTCGTGCCCCGGTCCGGGATGATCCCATATGCCGCGGAGAGGCTGGGTGCGTGAGCCAGGGCCACTGAGCCTGCCCGTCCAGAGCCTCTGCTCCACAGCAGAAGAGGCCACAATGGTGAGAGGCCCGCATACCGCAAAAAAAAAAAAAAAAAAAAAAAAAGTCATGTACTAAGATGTTCACTGCAGCTCTATTTACAATAGCCAGGACATGGAAGCACGCTAAGTGTCCATCAACAGATGAATGGATACAGAAGATGTGGTACATATATACAACGGAATATTACTCAGCCATAAAATGGAATGAACCTGAGTTATTTGTAGTGAGGTGGATGGATCTAGAGTCTGTCATACACTGAAGTAAGTCAGAAAGAGAAAAACAAATACCATATGCTAACACATATATATGGAATTTAGGGGGAAAAAAAAGGTCATGAAGAACCTAGGGGCAAGACAGGAATAAAGACACAGACCTACTAGAGAATGGACTTGAGGACACGGGGAGGGGGAAGGGTTAGCTGGGACAAAGTAAGAGAGTGGCATGGACATATATACACTACCAAACGTAAAATAGCTAGCTAGTGGGAAGCAGCCGCATAGCACAGGGAGATCAGCTCTGTGCTTTGTGACCACCTAGAGGGGTGGGATAGGGAGGGTGGTAGGGAGGGAGGGAGATGCAAGAGGGAAGAGATATGGGAACATATGTATATGTATAACTGATTCAGTTTGTTATAAAGCAGAAACTAACACACCATTGTAAAGCAATTATACTCCCATAAAGATGTTAAAAATCAAAAATCTTTAAAAGAATGATATTTGAAGAGCTAAGGGATGCCACGGAAGAGAGTGCTAGGAAGGAGAGGGTCATTTTGTCAGAAGCAGCAAGGACGGGGAGTATAAAGAAAATCTGTCTGGATTTAAGGTTCCTTATTTGTTTTACGAGAATTGTAAAAAAAAAAAAAAAAATAGCTTAAAAGGGTTGACTGGGAAGGGGTCATTTAGCACAAATGTTAGTTTCTTAAGATGGTAAGGTTTCAATTTATATTTTATATGCATTTTCCTCGTATTAGGGAAATGAGCAAAGCGCTCACTTCTTAGTTTGTTTCTTCCTGGAATTCAGCAGCTCAGCTGAACTAATCGAAGTTTCTGAGCTTGCGAACAGCTGCAACTTCGTATTTAAATTGCATGTGCTGTCTGTCCTCCTCAACGTTCCACTAACAATCCGTCTTACTTTCAAGTCTGACAATTTCCGAAGCGTACTGACCACCCACAGAGAGTATGCCTTCAGAAGGGAAAGCCCTTTAAGACCTGTGTTGAGTGAAGCAAAAATGCTTAGACTGTAGTCAATACTATTAGAACTGAACTGGGATAAGGGTACAGTGATTCAGAAGAATTAGTTCCATTATTTTTCCTGATGCTCCAGGAAAACAACAGAATGGAGAGATTTGTGATGGCCATTGGATACTCTGCTCTGTAGTCGAGCATCCTCACTACAGAATTTCACTAAAAGTGCAGTTCAACGCTGCACGTAGAGCTGAAGACTGCACCAACTCTTCAGACACTGAAGATTTTCCAGATAAATGGTTCAGCTTCCTTTAAGTAAGAATAATGGGCAGGACTGTATTCTACTTGGTCTATAATAGAGACTTCTGAAAAGAATTGATTTTTTTCTAATAATAGAGTAGGACATGGGTTAGTCCTACACATTAGAATAAACGGCTGGACTTTAATAATCTTAAATTCAAAACGGCAAAAGTAGCCCCACAGTGAATATTGCCATTCAGAAGCCTCTCAATATCAACATAAATCCTATATATAAGAGACTGAGATTGCAACTGATTTTTTTTTTCTTATTCCCACTGAACAGTTTTGTATTTAAGTGGTCTTTCTTTTTTCTTTGAAAAATCTGATTCCCATCCATAAATATTTCTAAATCAGGGGAGCGTGTCTTTAAATTAAGTCTGTTCCTGAAGTGACCCATATCTGGCCATTGGGTAACCTGTATCAGGTAGTACCACATGTTCACAATCAACCCCAGCATGCACCCTTTGGGCTGATAACTAAAATGTGACAATTCTGATAATTAAACCACCTAAAGCCAGCAGCTGATGTCTTGCATTAATTCAAAACAGCATAAGGTGAAACTCAGCACACTATCCAATTACCAGCGACATGGTTATATACGCTCTCAACCAGGCGCTGTGGCTTTCCTCAGATACGCTAAACCTGATGTCTGACAAAAACTGTAATTTACACAAATAAAGGGGGTGGTGGATGGGTTGTAGCCTGTTTAACAGAGTCCCTCTGAAGCGTCTCTTGATTAGCACGGCTGAGAGAGGCCAGAGGATGACATTTTCCAATCAACCTGACATTCACTGAGAAATTATATTTTTCTGTATCATTCATTCAGAGATAGTGGAGTTCAGATTTTTGATTTATATGGAAAATCCCAATTAATTAAAATAATGAAGAAGAAAAATAAAAGCAAATTACTTTTATACTGGGGTATAATTTTTTTTTTGAATCTTCTAAACTGTATTTGCAACTGACAAAAACATCTGGAACTGACAAAAATCTTCCTAGAGACAAGGCCCTCAGCAGAGTCTGTCCCCACCATAAAATTTTACATCAACTGTACAGGACAAAATTAGCAATGAGGGATCTTTGGCACTAGAATGGGTAATTCCTTAGCTGTTCATACAATATCTAAACTGCACATCACGTGACATTAAACTGCTGGTTAACAGTTAAATTTTACATTTAAATTATCTTAAGAAGTTGGAAGTCCTAGCTAAGTTTTTCAGTATCAATATGCTAATCGTATCGAACACTTATGCCTGAGGTAGAGACTTCTGTAAGAGATTTATTGAAGAGAACACAATTGAGAGTACAATAAAGAAAAACACTTCCAATCTTGGAATCATATAGCCAAATGTCTTTGCTGGTTCAACAAGCCAACCCTGAAATGCAGAACTCTTACTTCTTTTATTTCTGTAGAGATTTTGCACAGGAATAGGGCTTTCTCTTGTTTGGACATCTGAATTTTGGAATACGTGGATTGCATCTTTCAAAAGTATGATTATTAACATGGAATGTGCATGAAGCAAACTCCCTTAACATCATTATTAAAAATAACAAAAACAACACAACTGCGTTAGCGACAACAACAAATAGAATCTTTTCAACTCTCCATGATATGTGGCCAGAATGAGTGACAAGAATGCAAGTCACCCTAATGATTCTAACCTTTGACGGTGACCGTGAACTACCACAGAGTTTTGATATACAGGTGAGTTGACATTTTATTGCCAAACTCTGCACTGTGCAGGGGCTTGATTATTTTCAGGCGGTAAGACCCTTTGTGAAATTACATGATTTTATCTAATTTTATCTTTATGTAAAAAGATAAAAGTAACCTAATATCTGGAAACTTCCAATCAAAATGACCAGCAACTGTGTATCTCTGACTTCAGGTACTCTTCTTCAAAGTTGGGAAAGAACTTTCCTTTATAAAAAGGCATTTCCTGGGCTTCCCTGGTGGCTCAGTGGTTGGGAGTCCGCCTGCCGATGCAGGGGACACGGGTTCGTGCCCCGGTCCAGGAAGATCCCACATGCCGCCGAGCGGCTGGGCCCGTGAGCCATGGCCGCTGAGCCTGCGCGTCCGGAGCCTGTGCTCCGCAACGGGAGAGGCCACAACAGTGAGAGGCCCGCGTACAGCAAAAAAAAAAAAAAAAAAAAAAAAAAAAAAGACATTTCCTGAAGTAGGTTCAAGTATAACATACTTGCCTTTTACCAAAAACTGGATGGCCAAAAATTTATCCTAAACTCTAGGTATTATTTTTAGAAGTGTACTGTCTCTTAAATGAGACAGAAAACGTAAGGCCTGGACATGTATAAGCGTAACGGGTAAAGCATAGGTATGACTAATAGGAAAAACATTTAGGTCCCTTCTTGTATACTGGGATGTAATTTTAACGTTTATATGCATAGATTCCATTAGCAGTAAAGGAAGTGAAGGGTTTCAGCGCTCTTCCAAAATGCAGCCAGAACATGTGACAATGGGGCTCACAGCTTCGAAGACTGTAGCTTTATGCATCTTTGTTGTGCAAAAGCTGGTGCAGTGAAGAGGTCATCACTAATTTTAGGATAAATTTCCACTTATTACCTATTCAATTCAACTGCGCACATCTGCTCCCTGCCATCACTACCACCACGACTGCATGTCAGCAAATGCCCCAAGTGCACAGCACATGAAGACAATGAATTTGATCTGAGCTGTGTTTGTCCTTTTCACGCTGTCTATCTACATGTCTGACGAGGCTGGGCTCCATCAGAGAACAAGGCTTAGACATAACAACCTCAAGTTGAGCCCTAGCTGTTTAGGATTACTGCATGACTTTGACGGCTCGCCTTTTCCTCACATGTACCTATGTAGTGTGTGTATCATAGGCATGAAAT
Organism: Grampus griseus; assembly: GCF_964374135.1. NCBI lineage: Eukaryota > Metazoa > Chordata > Mammalia > Artiodactyla > Delphinidae > Grampus > Grampus griseus. The sequence goes on from NC_139015.1 coordinate 1,013,187, forward strand.
AGCTTAAAGTCAAACCTCTGAGGTCCTCCAATCAATGGAGGATGCTCGATAGTTTAAAAGAGAAAGAATGATTTGAATTCAAGATTTCTGTACCATTTGGTAGCTTATTCTAGGTGGTTGCCAATTTTCAAGCTGTGTCTGATCTTCAGAAAATCAAGGGGTGTAAAACTGAGTGCACCCTGCAGTGCGAGGGGCTGATCAGAGGGTGGGTAGAACACAGACATGAACCTGGGTATCAAGCACTGGACTTGGAAGTTTGTAGTCAAGTACATCGGAGGAAAGCAAATGTCCTTAGAAATACTTGAAGCAGTTGTAGGCGTGATTTAAAGCAGGATTCAAGGAAACATCCTTACTAGTGCAGATTAGATAGAAGGGCAAAGACAAGAAGCGGAAAGAAGAAAAGTAAAATGAAAAAAGAGAGTCTGTATAGAACTAGGATAGATATGTATCCATCTAGATTAAAGGATAGATTAGGGGTAATGACGAGAAATTGGAAATATTCCAATATGTGTTTTGTTGAGTATATCACTATGCTTAGGTTAACAGCCTAGCAAATCATATTTAGTTATTAATCCACCCTGTATATTTTAAGATTTTTCTGGCTGTAAAATGTCCTGTTTTTGTTTTGTTTGTTTTAAGTCACTTAGATACATGTAAAGACAGTTAAATTGGGTAGACCTGACCGTAGCTGCAGCTTAGAGTCTGGCGTCCAGAACAGACAGTCTAGTTTCACAGCATCCATTATGATTGAGCCTACTGGACTGGCACTTAGGATAAATAAGGTAAGCAGAAAGAAAAACTTTTTAAAGTGTACTGTATAAGGAGTGACAAAATAAAACAGGAAAGTATTTAAAGTGCTTGCTGGGCTCTTACGTGCCAAATTTCTTCAAGGTAGCTATTTTCTCTAGCTACCAGATTTTATTTATGTTGGCTCAGTGTAAAACTTTCTTCATGATAAAGGACATTCAAGCAGGTGTCAGGCACTAAGCATAATGTCAGATATTAATTACCCCATTTAGAAATATCACTGAATTAAAATTGAATTAAATTGAATTAAAACTGATCATTAACCCAAAGCTTATTAGTAAGGTGTAATATCAAAATTAAGCCAGTAACAATGTAAGATTTTTAAACCAGATTTCTTGATTACTCTGAAGATTTAATCTGAATATGAAATTAATGCATGTGAAATGTGAAAAGATATCTAAGAGATTTTCCTGAACCATGGTAGCCTATAGCTAAATATTAAGTTAAGTGCATGTCCATGATGGACTTGACGTATACCATATATATTAGCCAGATATATAGATTACATATAAACTTTTAAGTATTAATACTGTAAATTAAAGAATCCAAGAAAAATCCAAGAATTTAAATAATTTAAATGCATTTAATTAATGCATTTTCATGTATTGGACTAGTATTTCTTTCAAAAGTTTCCTTCAGAATTAGAATACAGTTGTATTTAATTTAATATCTAGCTACTTCCAAAATTATTAGCAAACCACAATGAAGCAGAAGTGGCAGGAGAAAATACAGCAAGAGATTTCCCCAGCCGCTTTCTCTAGCTATTGAAGGGTTCATGTAAAAGAAGACTTGGCTCAAAATACATATGAAGAATTTCAAACCCCTACTTAGAACAATAAGCTTATTTTCATTAAGTTTGTTCTTCAAATTTTTATCTCTAAGAAGGTCTCAGTAAAAACATATATCATGTCAGTATGTTAGCATGCTATAACAAATAAGTATACCCAAGAAGAAAAATATTTCCCAGGCAGTATTTAATTTTTTTTTTTTTTTTTTTTTTTTTGCGTTACGAGGACCTCTCACTGTTGTGGCCCCTCTCGCTGCAGAGCACAGGCTCCGGACGCGCAGGCCCAGCGGCCATGGCTCACGGGCCCAGCCTCTCCTCGGCATGTGGGATCCTCCCGGACCGGGGCACGAACCTGTGTCCCCTGCATCGGCAGGCGGACCCTCAACCACTGCGCCACCAGGGAAGCCCAGTATTTAATTTTTGAATTTGGATTCAATGTGCATTTTGGAGCTTCAACTTGGTTAAGACATTGTTCTTTGATATAACCCTTGGTCCCTTATGCATTATTTTTACATGGTTCAAATAAAATGGAGGCATAGTTATAGGACTGATTTTATTTTTTTCATGCCCAAGTTGAGGTTATACTGCTTAAATTCTAGTCAATGGTTTAAACATCTTGAACCTCCATGTTCTTTGTACTTTGCAGAGTTTCTTCTTAGACTGTAGGAATGAGACAGAAGCTTTCAATATCCAAAGCTAGCACATATTCTTGGGGGACAAGCAGCTATTTAGTTCAAGGGGAAACAAAGTACAACTTATAATACAATGCTTATAAATCATACAAAGGGCAACATAAAAACTATTTCATAATTGTATTGATCAAAGTGGAGTCCTAAGAAAGATGTCACATAAAACACCTTTGATACAAAGATCTAGAAAGTTTAGAATTTTTAAAAATAAACAAACAAAAATAGGATTCAAAAGCTTTTCCATGAAAAACTACAGGGAGACTTGCCTGCATTGGAACTTCCAAGTCTGTGATATTGTGATATAACAAGAAATATGGATTTGGTCTCGGTCCCCAGTTCCGGGGCACAGAGCTCCTAAACCCTTGTAATTTCCTGAGTGAAAGGGGTGAGATGAACATCTTTTGTGATTCATAATAAGCCCATTCAACCCTCTTAAGTTTATGTTAATGAGATGACTGGTGGCTGAAAGCCCCTGGGTAGCTTCAGGAGGTGGGCTGGTGGCCAGAGGAACCAATTATGTGATTAAAGGGTTGGAACTTTCAGGCCCAACCCTTGACCTCTGGGGAGAGGACAGGGGCTGGAGATTGAGTGAATCACTAACAGCCAATGATTTTATCAATCACACCTACGTAATGGAACTTCCATAAATCCCCTGAGCAATGAAGTTCAGAGAACTTCCAGGTTGGTGAAGTATCCACGTGCTGGGAGAGTGGTGCACCCTACACTCCATAGGAACCAAAGTTCCTGCACTTGGGACTCTCCTGGATCTCACCTGATACACGCCTTCAACTGGCTGTTCGTTTGTGTCCTTTATAATATCCTTTATAATAAACCAATAATAGTAAGTAAAGTGTTTCCCCAAGTTCTGCGAGTCATTATAGCAAATTATCAAATCTGAGGAGAGGGTCATGGGGAACCCTGATTTGTAGCCACCTCCAGCAGAAGTGACTGACTACCTGTGGATGGCATCTGAAACCACGGAAGTCTTCTGGAACTGAGCCTTTAACCTGTGGGGCCTGTACTATAATTCTAGGTAGGTAGCATCAGCATTGAATTACACTGGAGGACGCCCCATTGGTGTCTGCAGAGAACTGCAGAATTGTTTGGTGTGGAAAATACACACATTTGGTGTCAGAAGTGTTGTGAGTAGAGAAACAGTATTTTCTTTTAAAGTCAAATTATGATAGATAAGGAATTAATATCAAATAAGAAACCTTGACATAAACAAAGTAATTGAGAAAATGACTTGGAAGTATTTAACAGATTAAATGATATTTTAGAATTGTTTGCTAGTATTCTGGTAACTCAAAGAACAGGAAAAAACCCTAAGACTGAAAAGGTAAAATTATATTTTTAAAAAGAAAAGGTACAATGAAGTATTATTCAGCCATCAAAATAAATGAAATTCTAATATGTCCTACAACATAGTTGAACCTTGAAAAATTTATAAGTTAAATAAGCCAGAAACAGAAGAACAAGTATAACATGATTGCATTTCTATGAGGTACACAGAATAGGGAATTCATAGAGACAGAAAGTAGAATACAGGTTAGTAGAGGGGAGAAGGGAAACGGGAAGTTACCGTTTAATGGGTACAGAGTTTCTGTTTGGGATGATAAGAAAATTCTGGAAATAGACAGTAGTGATGATTACACAATGCTGTGAATGTACTTGCTGTCATTGCATTGTACACGTAAAAACGGTTAAAATGGTACGTTTTACATTATGGATATTCTACCATAATAAGAAAGAAATTTAAAAAAAAATAAAAGAAAGGGAAAACAGTCATTATAGTCAGTAAGTTTAACTTTGTTATTTCTGTATTCAAGCCAGGAGACTTTGAACTAACTGGGCTAGCCCAATAACTAGTTTGTTATCTGGGAAGCAAAGTTCCATATGATGTCCTGTTGGTAGATAAACCTATCAGTGTGCTGTGAAAAATAATCAATTCATCTGGAATTCAGTGTAAATAATGAGAAGAGTTCCACAGGATTTTGTCAGGAGAACACAACTGTTTAATGTGTTTATCAGAATGTGTTATTTCCCCTGAGGGAGCAGAATGCTTCCTCCTATCCCTTAATGAGAACCTGATAACTGAACATGTTTCTATTTATTTCCTCTGGCTACCAGAAAGCTCAAACAAAATATGATGCTCAGCAACTAGACTCATCCTATGACCGGCATATTTATGTTCTCCTTGTCCCTGGCACTAATCTTCTATCTCTATTTATAGTTTTATTATTTTGCTATAGGTTTGAAGAAAAATTGGATATTGTCTCAAATCCTTTGTAAAAATTACAATGTAAAAATAGCTTGATCAGTGGGATGGACTCCAATATTAGGAGTATGTTCATTAATATGCAGAACATGCCTAACATGGATGATTTGCACGAGCTGATGAGCCTTTCTTCCACTCAACTAAATACTCACACACACACGCACACACACGTTCTTAGTACAAAATTCGACCTCTGGAGAGCTACAATTCGGTTAGAGAAACAGGTTTTTCACCCACAATTTGAAATGTTAGATGAACTACACCTGCTATTAAACAAAAAGATTAGCTGCAAAAAAAGGAAATATACAATAAGCACAATAGATTATAAATACAAAACGAAACACAAAACGAGCCATAACCTTGGACACGGTCAAAATCCCCAGGAATGTGTATACATTTTTTAAAAGACCTAAGATCATAATTTAAAAATTGTTGATTAACAAGTTGCAAGGTGGTTGATTTGACTTGGGTGGTTGTTTTGAAATCATTTTATACTGTTTCTCTGCTTCTCTTAATCATACCTTTTGAGAGCCCGTTCATTTTGATATTGTAAGTAATTACCTCTATGTGCATGACTCTAAGCTATAACTGCATTTTCAACTTTCACCCACCTATTGGACCAATTTGGAAGAAAGTGTTGGACTAGGTAAGTAAATTGTTAAAGTATCTCTAAGTCCTTTCCAACAACAGAAATCTATAATAATCTATAACAAAATTTTGGAAGTGGAGGGGAACTTCGAAATAATTTGTTCCGATCTTCTAATTTTACAAATGACATCTTTGACGCTAAGTGTCCAAGGTGACACAATTATCTAGGGGCAAAGTCAGGATTAGAATCTGGGTGTTTCCCAGCTGGGCTATGATGTTCTTGAGAATGGCCACCATAGCTTATGAATCTTCAGACTCTAATTCCAGGAAGAGGGCCATAGGTGATGCACTGTGTACAGGTCCCAGTGTTCGGGATACTTCTCTGTTCTGGAATACTTACACTGAAATTCCAGCGCTGACAAAATAAAATCTCCCCCCTTTCATTTCTCATTGAACGTTTCTGCAGAAGCCCAAGAGTACACGAAGTGATGAGGGACACACACAGTGAAGGAATTCCCAGCTCCCACGCAGAGGAATAATGAGTCCATTCGCTGCTCATTTCGATTCTGTCCCTCCCTTAACATTTCTTATTAGAATTGAGCAGATACCCTCTACAAAGGGTTTTCCTCCTGAAGTCGGAGCCTGGAGAGCCAGGGTGTTGCAGCCTTCACTCTGCGGGCAAACAGGGGGACCGCAGAAGTCCTTGAACTTCCAGAATTAAGTCAAAATTACACGGAGTATTTTCACCCTGCAATTTTTGACTTTCTGTACTGTGCGCCTATTTCCCCCTCACTCAAAAGTCTACAAAATCGTAGAAGTTCCATGAATGTGAGGAAACGTTTAAAAGACAATCATACTAATTGGAAAGAACATCACCAAGAGCCTGAAGCTAAAGATTAGGCTAATTTGATGGTTCAGATGCCCAGCAAGGAGACGATATATTAGTCGCTTAGTTTACATGTTACAGTTCCTGCAGTCACTTCATTTGGCCGCCGGAGTCAGAACACCCAGGCAGCCCCAAGGTGAACATCTGATAGTAAGTTTTTGGCATTTTCTGGGCCATAGCTCGCAAATCTCCAGGAGACACAGTTCTGTTCTATTTCATTGACTTGGCACCGTTTTCATATTTGCTACTAATGCTAATAAAAGTAAAGCAAGATAAGCTAAGGGAGTCAAAATTTAAGACCCAGTGGATATATTTCACGACCTAGAATAAAGCTTCGTACATAGTAGGTGGTCAATAAATATTACCCTCTCTTCCTGGCTTCCAATACCACTTCTCCCCGGAATAACGTATTTGTCTTCTTTCTGGACTAATGTGTTTAAACTTATTCTCTTTACATTCCCCTTTTCCTTAACTTTTCTCTGTTAAGTACTTCCACTAAGTTTCCTTCATCTTACTGGTGTCCGGTTCAGAAAACTAGGGAGAAGTAACATAACTGATTGAATCGTTAGGCCTGCCTCGATGATTGATTTTTTAAATTTCATATCCCAAAACTATATTCTAAATTGTGCTACCCTTTTAAAGAGGTGGTCAGAAAATAAATCCTCCTGTGAATATGGAGCAGAAATAGAGCCAAATTATCCCCAAACAGGAAGAGTAGGGACGAAGACTTTGACATTTGGCATTTCCGCTAGAATCCTAGCTTCTAGTCCAAAAGGCAATTTTATCATATACTAGTTCAATGAGTTACTCTCATTACAACCCAAATTAGCTTGGGTAAAAAAACAGAATGATAAAATGAAATCAACAAAACATGACTCATATTTCAGGGACAGAAGTACTGACCTGACCCTATAAAATCCGAATGGCTTCATAATCCCATTTGGGCTGGCGCTGGAAGTTGGCCATAGTAGGTGATGTATTCAGTGCTTTGTAGATTTTACTGAATTTGTCCAAAGATATAATATATGTCATTTCCCAGGCAAACTGAAACTTCTTCCTGAGTTTATACAAATCTTTACTAGAGGAAGGGTACATTTTTTTTTTTTTTCCTAATCTGCTTTCAAAGTCTAGAAGTAGATCTCACTAAATAAATTTTTACTTAGCACCTACTAAGTAACAGGCATTGCTCTAGTTGCAGATGATTTCCCTGACATTCAATGACCCTGCATCTCGGCTTTTCCTTCTGCTATCTTATTAAAAATTGGGTAGTAAAGTTGAATACAGTAAGTTGTCGCAGTTTATTTTTAAATACACTTTTATGCCAGTCAGAATGATAAACTGTTACTGACGAAAGCACGATTACATTTGAATTCTCCAGTGTCTTCTGTTGTTGGTGTACACCTTTTCAGTAACAATTCTTAATATCTGCATACAATTTGAAATTTTAAATCATTTCAGTCTGTTAATCTACCATCAATTTCTAAGAAGCCAGGAACTTCATCTCCTATTGTATAAATAAATAAGTCCAGGATCATCAATGTAGGTTATCCCTGGTTATCAAACTTGCTAACTTCCTTTGTCGGATAGGAGAGAAGGAGGAGAGGAAGGTGCCTTTGGCTGGTACAGGTCAGGAATCAACAGGGGGCAGCGTTTAACGTTCCAATTATGAAGCGAATGAATAATATTATGAAGTCTCATGAAAATTATAATAAATTATTTCAGAGAAGAGGAAGGGCAATGCAAATGAAAATCCCATCATATTTATCCCCTCCCCATTGACTACTACGCAAGAGTTGAATTTGAAAAATTAACTTAGACACCCTAAAAAGCAGTTCACCTATTTTATTTTTAAAATCCAATCTGCACATGAAAAAACCCCATATTTTCTTCCGTATTTTCTTTCCTTAACTTCAGTCTGCACATGAAGGCATGCTCACAGGTGCAGATATGTGACAGATCACTTTGGAATGTGCAATCAACCAAGTGCCACAAGTGAGTCCACTAGTTTTAAAAGAGGGATTAAAACTAAAAGGCCTCGCCTAAATATCACAAGAATCTGGGGTTTCTACACCGTGATCTCGGACACAAATGAATTAGATGAGCATAGGATATTTTAAAGAAGAAATAACATGTATCTAATTAACTATTGTTAACGCTGTACGCTGAAATTTAAAAATAATGTCTTCAGGAAAGGAAATGGTACTGCAGATATTCAATGCATTCCCATGAGAACAGATGACATGCTGTTTCAGTAACCTGGCACCTTGTTCTCTAAGCTGGCAGCAAACTCCCTTCACTGCTGTTCTACCTTCTTTTGATTGTACCTAATTTCTGTGAGACTGCCATGTTGATGGGAGAGATGCAGAATCTACATTCCTCAAAACCAGTGAGGAGGGCCCCTGAAAACATTAAAAAAATTGTTTTTAAACTTATTTATTCTATTTATTTATTTTTGGCTGCGTTGGGTCTTCGTTGCTGCACACGGGCTTTCTCTAGTTGCAGTGAGCAGGGGCTACTCTTCGTTGCAGTGCGCGGGCTTCTCATTGTGGTGGCCTCTCATTGCGGAGCATGGGCTCTAGGTGCACAGGCTTCAGTAGTTGTGGCTCACGGGCTCAGTAGTTGTGGCTCGCGGGCTCTAGAGCACAGGCTCAGTAGTTGTGGACACGGGCTTAGTTGCTCCGCGGCATGTGGGATCTTCCCGGACCAGGGCTTGAACCCGTGTCCCCTGCATTGGCAGGCAGATTATTAACCACTGCACCACCAGGGAAGCCCCCTGAAAACATTTTTAATGTGGTTGGAGGTAATCTCTTTCACTGAAAATTCCTCTGAGATTTTTTTTTCTTTTTCGCCTGTGATGTACCAAGACAGTGGTTCATTGTACACGTTGTACCGAATACTGTTCTTTGAATTTAGGTCACTAGGCAGTGTGGGTCTCTATAGCCTGGCCCACATATTTCTGCACCTGTAATAGTGAAACAGTAAGTCTTGCTCTTGCGTGCAGAGAGACGTTTAATGGGATAACATACGGGACAACATCACGAAGCTGCCCAGTACAGCTGCTTTCGTCTAACACAAAGTGAGGAGCTGATTCTTAACTGTGCAAAGGGAGTAGACCCTCCACCAGGGTGATGGGAAAGGCAGCCTACAGACAACCGAAGCAACGCTGGGGTGACTTAGAAGGCAGACCCGCAGGAAAAAGCACTCAGAAGAGATTCACAGATAGAGCTACTCCCTTGTTAAGAAATAAATAAGGACGTCAACATAAGATAAAACGTTAGAAGAAAAAAGCTTCCTCAGGACCATAACTGAAGTATACTCTCAGCATTTACAAATGTGGAAATAATCATCTGCAAATAATGCTAAGGATCTTAAATAAGACAGCATCCCAGAGCAGAAAGCTGTGCAGCACTGAGAAGACGATCTGCAAAATGGGTCAATACAGAGATGTACGTTTTGACAAGACCAGACTATCCTTCAAGTATGGCTAAGAATTCTCTCCAATTCCTTAGTTTAGTTTTGTTCCTTTCCTCTTCTCCCCATCTCTGCCCTGCCGTCTCAGCTCCCTCCCTCTATGTTTCTATCAACCTAGCTATACAACCTGTTGCCTATATACATACCCATGTATCTATCCATCCATCTATCCAACCAATATAATGACACATACACTCTTATACAAGTTAACCACACAGCCAGAGATCCAACACTCTCATTCTAGGTTTAGTCATTTTCGATGAAATTTTTCATGATCATCATATAATTGGACAACTGGCATGCGTGGTGCCTAGAATATCAACCCAATAAGCAATATCCCTTATATAATGTCAGCCAGGCTCATCTTGACTTAGTAATGCCACAATTTGCACCATGGACGTGAAAAATGTTTAGTAGGAATGACAGAAACAGCTATGTGCCTACTCTAGTCTCTGATACCTCCTTCCTCTCCATAGCAAAAAACAAAACAAAAGAAAACAAAAACAAAACAAAACAAAAAACCAAACCCTTAACTTTAGTCTAGGCAGTCATGTAACCATCTGGACAACTGCATTTCCTAAACTGTTTGCAGTAGAGTTGCTTATTTGACTACCTTTTGGCCACTGACATACGAGCAAACTAAAGTATGGTGCTTCCGGGAAGGCTCCTTAAAGGAAGGGCTGGCATCCTTCTTTGTCCCTTCTACTCTCTGTAGGCCTGGAAGAGGGATGTGATGACTGGAGCTCCAGCAGCTCTCTTGGACCTGACTGAATACCACAGGGGTGGAATAGTGAAGGATGAGGAAAAATCCTAATGACATCATGGAGCTGCCATAACCTGGGACTTGCTTTAAGTGAGAAAACAAATCCCTGTATGTATATGTCACCATTTTCTGGTAATCTCTTAATTGCAGATGAGCATAAACACTGACTGACAGATTAGGTAAAACAAAATATGAAAAACTAAATAAAGTACCAATTAACACAAAGTCTCAGTACTTTCGTTTTTATCAATTAGTACGAAACCAAAGAAAGCTATAAATAAGAAAATCATCTGTTCTAGTTGGTTGATATCATACTTTACGCATTTTTCATATCCAATGTAGGCTGCTGGGCTTAATAAAAAATATGTTGCCACTGAAGATATCAAAGAGTAAATCAAAAAATACCTAGAAACAAATGACAGTGAAAACACCGTGACCCAAAACCTATGGGATGCAGCAAAAGCAGTTCTAAGAGGAAGTTTGTAGCAATACAATCCTGCCTCAAGAAACAAGAAACATCTCAGATAAACAATCTAACCTTACACCTAAAGCAATTAGAGAAAGAAGGACAAAAAAAAAACTAAAGTTAGCAGAAGGAAAGAAATCATAAAGATCAGATCAGAAATAAATGAAAAAGAAATGAAGGAAACAAGGGCAAAGATCAATAAAACTACAAGCTGGTTCTTGGAGAAGATAAACAAAATTGATAAACCATTAGCCAGACTCATCAAGAAAAAAAGGGAGAAGACTCAAATCAATAGAATTAGAAATGAAAAAGGAGAAGTAACAACTGACACTGCAGAAATACAAAGGATCATGAGAGATTACTACAAGCAACTCTATGCCAATAAAATGGACAACCTGGAAGAAATAAACAAATTCTTAGAAAAGCACAACCTTCCGAGACTGAACCAGGAAGAAACAGAAAATATGAACAGACCAATCACAAGCACTGAAATTGAGACTGTGATTAAAAATCTTCCAACAAACAAAAGCCCAGGACCAGACTGCTTCACAGGCGAATTCTATCAAACATTTAGAGAAGAGCTAACAACTATCTTTCTCAAACTCTTCCAAAATACAGGAGAGGGAGGAACACTCCCAAACTCATTCTACGAGGCCACCATCACCCTGATACCGAAACCAGACAAGGATGTCACAAAGAAAGAAAACTACAGGCCAATATCACTGATGAACATAGATGCAAAAATCCTCCACAAAATACTAGCAGACAGAATCCAACAGCACATTAGAAGGATCACACACCATGATCAAGTGGGGTTTATTCCAGTAACCCAAGGATTCTTCAATATATGCAAATCAATCAATGTGATAAACCATCTTAACAAACTGAAGGAGAAAAACCATATGATCATCTCAATAGATGCAGAAAAAGCTTCTGACAAAATTCAACACCCATTTATGTTAAAAACTCTCCAGACAATAGGCATAGAGGGAACTTATCTCAACATAATAAAGGCCATATATGAAAAACACACAGCCAACATCGTTCTCAATGGTGAAAAACTAAAAGCATTTCCTCTAAGATCAGGAACAAGACAAGGTTGCCTACTCTCACCACTCTTATTCAACATAGTTTTGGAAGTTTTAGATACAGCAATCAGAGAAGAAAAAGAAATAAAAGGAATCCAAATTGGAAAAGAAGAAGTAAAACTTTCACTGTTTGCAGATGATATGATATATGATACTATACATAGAGATGTAAAGATGCCACCTAAAGATGCCACCAGAAAACTACTAGAGCTAATCAATGAATTCGGGAAAGTAGCAGGATACAAAATTAATGCACAGAAATATCTGGCATTCCTATACACTAATGATGAAAAATCTGAAAGAGAAATTAAGGAAACGCTCCCATTTACCACTGCAACAAAAAGAATAAAATACCTGGGAATAAACCTACCTAAGGAGAAGAGAACCTGTATGAAGAAAACTATAGGCACTGATGAAAGAAATTAAAGATGATACAAACAGATGGAGAGATATACCATGTACTTAGATTGGAAGAATCAACACTGTGAAAATGACTCTACTACCCAAAGCAATCTACAGATTCAATGCAATCCCTATCAAACTACCAATGGCATTTTTCACAGAACTAGAACAAAAAAATTCACAATTTGTATGCAAACACAAAAGACCCCAAATAGCCAAAGCAATCTTGAGACAGAAAAACGGAGCTGGAGGAATCAGGTTCCTGGACTTCACACTATACTACAAAGCTACAGTAATCAAGACAGTATGGCACTGGCACAAAAATAGAAATATAGATCAATGGAACAGGATAGAAAGCCCAGAGATAAACCCACGCACCTATGGTCACTTTATCTCTGATAAAGGAGGCAAGAATATACAGTGGAGAAAAAACAGCCTCTTCAATAAGTTGTGCTGGGAAAACTGGACAGCTACATGTAAAAGAATGAAATTAGAACACTCCCTAACACCATACACAAAAATAGACTAAAAATGGATTAAAGACCTAAATATAAGGCCAGACACTATAAAACTCATAGAGGAAAACATAGGCAGAACACTCTATGACATAAATCACAGCTAGATCCTTTCTGACCCACCTCCTAGAGAAATGGAAATAAAAACAAAAATAAACAAATGGGACCTAATGAAACTTAAAAGCTTTTGAACAGCAAAGGAAACCATAAGTAGGACAAAAAGACAACCCTCAGAATGGGAGAAAATATTTGCAAATGAAGCAACTGACAAAGGATTAATCTCCAAAATTTACAAGCAGCTCATGCAGCTCAATATCAAAACAACGAACAACCCAATCCAAAAATGGGCAGAAGAGCTAAATAGACATTTCTCCAAAGAAGAGATACAGATGGCCAACAAACACATGAAGGGATGCTCAACATCACTAATCATTAGAGAAATGCAAATCAAAACTACAATGAGATATCATCTCACACCAGTCAGAATGGCCATCATCAAAAAATCTACAAAAAATAAATGCTGGAGAGGGTGTGGAGAAAAGGGAACCCTCTTGCACTGTTGGTGGGAATGTAAATTGATACAGCCACTATGGAGAACAGTATGGAGGTTCCTTAAAAAACTAAAACTAGAACTACCATACGACCCAGCAATCCTAGTACTGGGCATATACCCTGAGAAAACAATCATTCAAAAAGAGTCATGTACCACAGTGTTCACTGCAGCTCTGTTTACAACAGCCAGGATATAGAAGCAACCTAAATGCCCATTGACAGATGAATGGATAAAGAAGACGTGGCACATATATACAATGGAATATTACTCAGCCATAAAAGGAAATGAAATTGAGTTATTTGTAGTGAGGTGGATGGATTTGGAGTCTGTCATACAGAGTGAAGTAAGTCAGAAAGAGAAAAGCAAATACCGTATGCTAACACTTATATATGGAATCTAAAAAAAAAAATTGGTTCTGATGAACCTAAGGACAGGACAGGAATAAAGACACAGACGTAGAGGATGAACTTGAGAACACGGGGAGGGGGAAGGGTAAGCTGGGGCGAAATGAGAGAGTGGCATGGACATATACGCTACCAAATGTAAAATAGACAGCTAGTGGGAAGCAGCCGCATAGCACAGGGAGATCAGCTTGGTGCTTTGTGACCACCTAGAGGGGTGGGATAGGGAGGGTGGGAGGGAGACACAAGAGGGAGGAGATATTGGGATATATGTATATGTATAGCTGATTCACTTTGTTATAAAGCAGAAACTAACACACTATTGTAAAGCAATTACACTCCAATAAAGATGTTAAAAAAACAAATAAAGTTCACGAGACACTCATAAAGATCACAAAAAAAATATGTTGCACTTAAATTTCTTAGTATTCAACAGTATTTTCATCATGAATTACTATTATGCATTACTTTCACTCCTTAACTCAAATCCCACTTCAGCCATCAAGTCGCAGAGAAAGAAAAACCAATTTTTGCTCTTTTAAATCCCTCCAGCACTTAAGTCTACCACTCCTTTGGCATGTTGTATTTTCATTCATTTAACTAGATTACAAACTCACGGAAGACAAGATCTTTGTATTTCACGCAGCTCACAGGCAAGTGATTTATACACAATGGGTTTTGAGTGTTTATTGTTATTTATGGTTATTTATACAGCCAATATAAAATATGTTTCTCCATTAAACCCTAGAGAGGATAGTATTGTCGCTAATAATGCAATTCTTTTTCTTTCTTTTACCACTAGCCTTCACAGTTCCAATTATTTCCAAAAGGAGAAATAGAAAGGTCTAAAGTACATGACCTTGTAAGTCAAGGAGAACAAAATCTATGAATATCTGAAATCCTAAAACTTTTAAACGCTATTAATAAAGACATCAAAATTCTGTTTAAGATACTTTGCATCTCTAATGTTGTTAACAAAACATGCATTTCAAGCAGAAGTTTTAAGGGTTTTAAATCACAGATTTTCCCAGCATTTCCTTCCGGCAGCTGATGAAAATTGGATAATATACAATCAGAACACTTTTTTCTACACGTTTTAAATTGATTGAAAAACAGAAGCAGATTTAACATTCAAAAAAACACATTTGCAACCATTATATAAAAATGGTCTGATCTGATTTAGGAGATACTAGGTATAGAAACTCAGAGCTGACAGCATTCTTTGGGATGTTTTAAAACAGAAGAAACGTATTACAGCACCCAAGCTGCTACTCTCTCAAAATAAGTACCTCTGACTAACAGTTTGAGTCTCCTGTAAGGACCATCATAAAAGAAAACCTTCCACTTAATGCAAGGTGTTCTCCATATTTCATTGTAGGTACAAGTCTGACATTAAATAGGTTACGAATAATTTTCAATATGAAAACATAAAAATAATCAATTGTTTAACAGGGGATAGATGGAAATACAACATATTTGCATAGGATTTGAAAGTTCAATGCTTATTACCATCTTCAATATGATATACAATGGGGTGATTGAAAAACAACTTTGTCAGTTTGCATTATCTAGGTATATAGTCAAAGAAAATAAATAATGAACAAGTGTATTGGACTTACATTATGTTTACTAAGCTACCAAGGCATTGACTACATGGCCAGAAATGCAGTCCAGAGAACATGATGCCCTTACATCAGGGGAGTCATACTGATGGCCAGAGATACTGCAATTACTCTCAAATACTGTTTTCCTCGAGGAACTCATGCTTTTCCAAATCTAAGGAAATACAGGACATTTTTCTCTGCGTAAATGTCTTTTTCTGTAGGGTGTTTTTCGGACGGTCACAATAGCTAAGATGTACATGACTGTATAAGGAACTAAGAGAGCTTCAAGACCTAAGAACATGTCTTAACTCGTCCTCCCAATAATACATCATTGCCTCTGTCCATTGTCACATTTGTATCAAGCCAGGGCTCTGGCCGCAGAGTCCATGGAGTT
This sequence comes from Grampus griseus, assembly GCF_964374135.1. NCBI lineage: Eukaryota > Metazoa > Chordata > Mammalia > Artiodactyla > Delphinidae > Grampus > Grampus griseus. The sequence continues at coordinate 1,028,879 of NC_139015.1, forward strand.
AGTTCAACCAACCATGGCGAGTGAGAGCAATTTGCTGTCTCTTGACAATAAAAAATCTAGTAAAAGAGAAATGTGTGAGCAAATAGTATACATTTTTGCTATGTGAGAATTATCTTAATAAAAGTCTACTCTGTGTCACGCAGTTTATTTCTTAAATCACTTTTTGACCACATTTGAAACATTTCAAAGCACTAGCAAACGGAGAGGTTGGTTCTATGGAAACTTACACACTGGTAAAGAAAATGTTATTCCTAAAAAGAAATAATGATCATAAATTTTGGAAAAGGCAAAATGAACACTAAAAATGATTGTATAATGAAGATTACGTTGGATTCTATAGGATTCTCCCACATAAAATCATTATTATTAATATGTATAAATAGGGTAGCCTGGCAATTTATTGCCAAAACTAGATTTTTTTATTTTTCTTTTTAAAATTGAAGTATAGTTGAATTACAATGTTGTGTAAAAGCTAGAATATTTTTCGGGCTTCCCTGGTGGCGCAGTGGTTGAGAGTCCACCTGCTGATGCAGGTGACACGGGTTCGTACCCCGGTGCGTGAGGATCCCACATGCCGTGGAGCGGCTGGGCCCGTGAGCCATGGCCTCACATCACGGAGCCTGCGCTCCGGAGCCTGCGCGTCCGGAGCCTGCGCTCCGCAACGGGAGAGGCCACAACAGTGAGGGGCAGAAAAAGGCTAGAATATTTTTGAAAGTGAAATGAGAAGCTATCAATAATAGGCATTAACTGGCACTATGCTAGGAAAATCAGGAGATGTGTTCACTTTATGAGAGACTGGGGGATATTTTATTTGTCTAGATTTGAAGATGATGGCATGTCCTTTAACTCTACTGAAAACAGATTCACTGAAATTATTTTGTCTCTCGTTAAACACTATGGCAAATCAGAAAATCTTCCACACGTGGCCATGATGGAATAACTGGCAATGGCCATGCTCTCCCACAATAAGGAACAATAAAGCTGAACATGATATTTGAGACAACTGGACATATATTTGATTTTCACACTGAAGGTGGAGGTGGGGTGCTAATGGCAACTAAAGAGAGGCCAGAGGTGTTGCTAAACACGCTATGATGCACAGGAGAGCCACCTACAGCAAAGAATTACATGGCTTAAAATATAAAAAGTGCTGGCCTTCCCTGGTGGCGCAATGGTTGAGAGTTCGCCTGCCGATGCAGGGGACACGGGTTCGTGCCCCGGTCCGGGAAGATCCCACATGCTATGGAGCAGCTGGGCCCGTAAGCCATGGCCGCTGAGCCTGCGCGTCTGGAGCCTGTGCTCCGCAGCGGGAGAGGCCACAACAGTGAGAGGCCCGCGTACCGCAAAAAAAGTGCTAAGCTGAGAGATCTTGATATAAAAGAATAACAATATGAATGATGGCCAACTTCCCATCAGAAACAATGGAGGCCAGAAGACAATTAAATGACACCTTCAAAGTGATGGGAAAAAACGTATCAAGCCAGAATTCTGTGTCCAGTAAAAAAAAATACCCTTTACATAGATTAAAATAAAGATTTTCAGATAAATGAAAGCTGAGAAAATTTGTCACTAGCAAACCTGCACTGCCAGAAATGCTACAAAAATATCTTCAGGCTGAAGGGAAATGATACCAGATGGAAACCTGATCTGTGGGAAGGAATGAAGAACGTGGGAAACTGTAAGTATACAGAGATACATATAAACTTTTCCCCCCTTTTCTTAGCGTTGTGGGTTGAGTTGTGTCTCCCAAAATTCATACACTGAAGTCCTAAATCCCCAGTACCTGTGAATGTGACCTAGTTTGCAAATAGGATCTTTGCAGATGTAGTCATGTTAAGATGAGATAATTAGGTGGATCCTAATTCAATATGCTCCATGGCCTTATAAAAAGGGGATATTTGGACACAGAGACATATATACAGGAAGAATGCTATATGAAGACTGGAGTTATGTGCCCAGAAGCCAAGGAACTATGAGAAGTTAGAGGAGACAGGCCTAGACCAGAGAGATTTCCTTAGCATCTACCACAGAGGGGGCATGGTTTGCTGACACCTTGATCTGGAACTTCTAGTTTCCAGGACTGTGAGACAATAAATTTCTGTGGTTTAAGCCATTCAGCAGGTATTTTGTTATAGCAACACTAGCAAACTAATATAGTTTTTTTTTTTTAAACAGCTGACTGTTTAAAGCAAAAACAATATCATATTGTAGTGTCTTAATGTGTATAGAATTAAAATATATGATAAAAATAGCACAAGAACGAGGGAGCAAATGTAATTATAGCGTTACAAAGTTTTGAAATATTATGGGAAGCGTACTAAGTGTACTATGATAAGATTGTCTCTTGTAACCATTACATTAGGCACAACTAACGACCCTGAATGGAAGAGTTAAAATTGTATATTGAAAAAAAAAGATTAATCCCAAAACAAAGCAGGAAAGGGGAAATAGAGGAATCAAAACCAAATCCAATAAATAGCAAGGTTGCAGACTTCAACTGCAATATTAATTTTATTAAATGCAATGAGCTAAAAATTCTGATTATAAGGCAGACCAGACAAAATTGAAGAATTAAATATATACCGTCTCAAGAAATTCACCTTCATTATAAGATACAGGCATACTGAAAGCAAAAGATTAGAAAAGGATATACCATGAAAACAATAGGCGAAAGTTAGGTAATGTGGCTCTACTGACATCAGACAGAGCAGATATGAAGATAAGGAGTGTTAAAAGAGGGATCTTTCATAATGATAAAATAGTTATTTCATTAGGAAATTACATTAACCCTAACACAGGTATATGTGTATGCACCTAAAAACAGAGCTTCAAAAATGCATAAAGCAAATGTTATACAGAACAAAAGAAAGTGATATATCCACATTCATAAGTAGAGATTTTTATCACCTCTCTCTCAGTATTTTATAAAATTAGTAGATAAAAAATTGTTAGGATAAAGACAGTTTCAACCACATGATCAACCAAATCGAATAAAATAATAGTTATATAACACCAGATCCAAAAATTTCATAGTATGAATTTCTTTCCAAAGCACTTGGAACATTCACCAAGATAGACCTTATGCTGATGCTGGGCTAGAAAATAAAATGTCTCAATAAATTGCAAAAAATAGAAATCTCACAAAATATGTCTCAAATGACAGGAATTAAATTAGAAATCCACAAGAATAAGTGACCTAGAAAATTTCTCATGTATTTGGAATTAAAACAACATACCTCTGAATTATGCAATGTAAAAGAATGAATCATAATTGGAAACTAGAAAATATTTTCAAGTAAATGACAATGAAAATACAAATTAAAATGTGTGAAATGCAGCTAAAGCAGTGATTCAAGGGAAACTTGTACCATTAAAAACACTTGGAAGAGAAAAACATTTTAAAGCTAATAATCTATGTTACTGCCTTAAGTATCTGGAAAAAAAGGATCAAATTAAAACCAAAGTAAGAAGAAAAAAATAGTAAAAATAAGAGCAAAAATGAAATTAAAAACAGACAACAGATAAAGAAAACTAACAAATCAAAAGTTGGTACTTTGAAGAGACTAATAAAAGTAGTGGACCTCAGCAAAACTTATAAAAAAAAACTGAAAACACAAGTTGCCAGTATAAGGAATGACAGAGGGGATTGACCATAGTTCATACAGAAACTTAAAGGATAACAAAGGAATATTATGAACATTTGTGGGAAAATGCTTGACAACTTAGATGAAATAAAAATGCTGAAAAACTCAATTCACCTAAATTAACATAAGAAAAAAAATGAAAAAATGTGAATAACTCTGTATCTCTTAAAGAATTGAATTTGTAATTAAACACCTCCCAACCAAGAAGACTCCAAGCCCAGATGGAGTCTCTGGTGAATTCTCTCAAAATTTTATAGATACATAAATCTACATGGTTATTTAAGAAAAGAAAGGAGGAGGAAATAAATACTTTCCAGCTCATTTAAAGAGGCCAGCAATACCCTGATAATAAACAACTGACAAAAATATTTCAAGAAAAGAAAATCAGAGACCAATGTTCCTCCAGAATATAGACTTAAATAAGTTTTATTAAGAAAATATTATCAAGTCAAATCTAGGATTACATAAAGTGGCCATACATTACAACCAAATGGGGATTTATCCCAGGAATGAAAGATAGCACTTAAAAGGTCAATTTAATCCACCAAATTATCAGAAAAGGAAGTAAGACCATATAATCATTTCAATATGTGCAGGAAGAAAAGCTTTTGACAAAATTCAATACCTATTCATTATAAAAAAAAACTCAGAAAAACAAAGAAAAAAACACACCACTTAAACCAGGAATAGACAGAACTTCCTTAGTCTTTTTTTTTTTTTTTTTTTTTGGTACGCGGGCCTCTCACTGTTGTGGCCTCTCCCGTTGCGGAGCACAGGCTCTGGATGCACAGGCTCAGCGGCCATGGCTCACGGGCCCAGCCGCTCCGCGGCATGTGGGATCTTCCTGGACCGGGGCACGAACCCGTGTCCCCTGCATCGGCAGGCGGACTCTCAACCACTGTGCCACCAGGGAAGCCCAAAACTTCCTTAGTCTTAAAAGGCAATTACCAACAGCCTAAAGTTAACATCAGACTTAATGATAAAACATTGAATACTTTTCTTCTGAGATCAGAAACAAAGCAGAATACCTGTTCCCACCACTTCTTTTCAACATTTGCCAGGTAGTCCAAGTTTGTACAAGAAGAAAGAGAAAGACATAAAAGGAATAAAAATGGGAAAAGATGAAGTGAAATTCTATACACATAGACAAAATGACCATCTACATAAAAATCCGAAGGTACCTATGGGAAAAACAACTACTAGAAGTAGTAAGTACATCTGAATGATTGCAGGATACAAGGTCAATATATTAAAAAAATCCATGGTATTTCAACATATTGGCAGTGAACAATGAAATGGGAAATGGAAGATTTTAAATTCATTTTATAAGAGCATAAAAAGATAAAATATTTCGGAATAAGCTTAAAAGATGTGTGAAATCTCTACACTGAAAAGGGCAAAATATGAAAAGAGATCTAAATGAAAGGAGAGAGTTTCCATGTTCATGGATTGGAAGGCTCAAAATTGTTAAAATAGTCATTTCCTGTCAAATTGAACTACAGACTCAGTGCAATCTCAACCAAAATGCCAACAGGATTTTTGTTTGGTAGAAATTGACTAGTGAATTCTAAAATATATATGGAAATGTAAAGGATCTAAACTGGTTAAAGCAATCATGAAAAAGAACACAATTGGAGGCTTACATTATCTGATTTCAAGACTACCATGTTCCAGAGAGAGTGGTATTGGCATAGGGATACTCCAATAGATGAATGAAATAGAATAAATAGTTCAGAAATAGGCATATTATTTATGAGCAATTGATTTTCACTAATGTGCCAAAGCAAGTCAACTTGGAAAGAAATTATTTTTCAATAAGTTGTGGTAGAATAATTGCATAAAAATGTGACGAAAATGCATCTCAACCCTGACCTCAAACCATGTACAAAAATTAATTCAAGTTCATCACAGACCGAAATGTAAGAACCAAAACTATAAAAATTTTCAAACTTGTTATTGGCAAATATTTCTTAGAAAGGACACCAAAAACATTAACCATAAATGAAAAATCAACCAGTTAGAGTTCATCAAAATAAAAACACCAGTTTATCAGAAGACACAGTTAAGAAAATAAATGAGCCACAGACTAAATGAAAATATTCATAATCCATAAAATCTGACAAAGGTCTTATATCCAAAATATATTTTAAAAGCTCCCACACATCAGGCCAACACACCTAAAGGGCAAATGACTTACACAGACACCTTCAAAAAATGGAGAAATGTGAATGGCTAATAAGCACATGAAAATATGCTCAAATCGTTAATCATATGGATAATGCCAATTAAAGCCACAGCAAGGTCACAAGTAAAGCTAAAACCCAGAAGACTAATAACAACAAATGCTGGTGAAGATTTGGGACAAATGGAACTCTCATACATTTCTGGTGGGAGTGTGAGGTGGGGTGAAGACTGAAGCAGTGTTGATTTGTTTCAAGGTTAATTACTGTTACACTCAAGAACAGGATGTGACTCAGAAACATTATATTGAATGAAAGAAGCCAGAAGCAAAAAAAAAAAAAAAAAACATTGCATTTAATGAGCTACATTTAAATGAAGTTCAAGGCTAAGTAAGACTAATCACCATAACAGAAATAAGAACAGTGGTTGTGTATTGGGTGAGGCTGGAGGGGCTGAGTGATTAGGGATTGACACTCTTTATTATAGAAAAAAGGTCTTGTTTTTCATACTTACACATATTAATAACTGAATGGAATATACCCCAAGTAGCTATTCTGCAATTCCTAACATTTAAAGAAGTTGGAATGTTGTTGAATTGTATCTTTGAATACCAATTTTCACCTTCCAACTCACTAAATGCTTTAAAACATACATATTCTTTAAGAAAAATAGAATTGCACTGAGTAGTTTTAAAAATAACTTGATTAGGAAATATTACTTTAAGTGTTTTTCTTACATGCAAAATTCACACAATTAAGGATGGTTGAATGTAAGTTCAAGAACATGTTGGGGTGATGCAGCATATAGAGGACTACAGGTCTCTAAACTGGAGTGTAGCATAAACTTGAGCAAAGTCAAAAAGTTTCTCTGGGTAACAGATGAATAACCAATAATTAACAAGATTATATAAACTATCACCCTGTGATTTGCAGACCATTAATCACACTAAATGGAAAGAGATGATTTGGATGACAGAAATTATTTTTAAGAAAGGCACCAGTTGCCATAAAATGAAAATTAATAAACTAGGATGAGAAGTCATAACATTTAATAATAGTATAAAAGGAATTGGGCAGCAACAATTATTTTGGAAATTGAGGATAGATAGAAACTCTAATATCTTTCTTTCCAGGATTCTGATCAATAAGATACTATCTGAATCATTAAGTGAGCATATGAAGTGTCAGGGATTAATTGTTATTTCTTGGGAAGATGGCTAAAACTTAACAGAGATTAGGAGGGTCTTAGTAAGGCCTTCTCTAGAACAGGTAACTGGAAAGGCAGTTATCCATCTTGAAATAAATAAATGCGATCCCATTTCTCATTTATTATGCTAAATACAATAAAGTCTTTAACAAACGTGTTATTAAGCCTTTAGCTGATCTAAGTGTACCTCTAGCTATTTTCCTGCTTCCTTTGAGAAACCATGCAAATTCTTCATCCTATGTTAATTACCTATTTAATCATTCAATGCTAAAAGAAAATCTTCTGCTCTAATTATAAAAGACAGTTGCCGTAAACATTTGACATGATGAATACCTTTCCTGATCTTGGGCAGGCTATAATTTATTAGGCACAAATATGAGAAAAAAATCCAAGTTCAGTGCTTAATCAGCAGTGACCCCCCAATTAAAACAGGTGATACCTGCTGGGCTTAAAAATAAAAGCAATACGACTCCAATTAGCTGTCAAATCATCTGGTAAAACAGCTGTTGCATAAATAGAACATCACTTGGTTTTCCTGCTCACTTTTCAAGTTTGTCTTTATATTTAAGTCGTTTAAAAAGATAGTCCCTCCATTCACATACAATTTGAAAGTAGGGGAAACTAGTTGGCAGTGTTGGAGGTCATGACTGTAATTGACATTGATGGGGGTGGAAAAGGGTGGTGGGGAGGGGTGTGACTGGAGGGGTCACAACGATTGGGGCGTCTACAAGGGGGACTGGTAATACTCTTTCTTAACTGGGTCCCAGTTACATGGATGTGCTCACTCAATGAAAATTAATTGAGTACTGCGTACTTATAATTTGCACATTTTTTCTGAATGTTAAATTCAAACAATGTACACAAAAATATAAATTCATTTCAGAAATATATAGAATCATCTCAGCATGGTGTCAGAACTGAAAAGATTCATGCTAATGTCTATAAGAAGTAATCGTTTTTTTGAAAACTTTTCTCCATCCATTCCGTCTAATGTCCGAGAAAACATATCAGGATATGAAAAAAAAAAAACTATGAAATAGGGCTTGAGACACAATGGAGGCATAAATATTAGCTTCCTGATTACAACCAGATTTAAAAACTCACATGCTACTTACCAAAAAGCTGTCTTCTCCCTAAGTTCTGTGGCTTTATGCATTAGAGCTGTCAAGCAAAGGTACTGGTTGTGGTACAAGCCTGGAGAAACAGTACAAAATGGAAAAATTGCTTTACTATAAGGTATTCGTTTTACAACAACTGTATGTATTCACTACACTATGATGTATTTATCTACATAATTATAAAATGATAACACTCACTTAATCCTTTTCTAACAAGCAATTGCTAAGTATCTCTGCATGTACCAGGTGATACAGGAGATTGGTAATGTGTGATGCATAACATTTTCCTTAAGGAAATTAGGTAAATAAAACAGTACAATAAAGATCTCAAACTGGTGAGTACCACGAAAGAGATGTAGATCAAATGTTATGGGAATCAGGAGGCAGGCTGCTTCCAACAAGGAAACTGGGTAAAGCTTTAAGGATTAGGGCGGACTTCCGGTTAAGACTGCAGAGTATGATTTCTTAAAGATGGGGGGCGGGAGCTGGAACAGTGAAGAATGGTTGGGGACGGCGATCCAGGTAAGTGGGGCAAGTGACCAAGGTACAGACTCTGAGCATCTTGGAAAAGGGGAAGGAGCGAGCCGAATGCATTTCAGTTTCACTGGAGAACATTTTCAGAGAATTTGCGGACTAGAAGTTGAGTCACTTGCGACATTCCCAGCACCATGCTAGACCCAGGGACTCAGCACTGAATGAGAAAGACAGGAGCTCAGCCAGCCCTCATGAACCTCCCAGTTTCTCAGGACAAACCAGTACAAAGGGTTATAATAATGTGCGATGAGGGGCAGAGGTTTCCTTGGGAATCCGTAGCAGAGGAGTCAGTTGGGTCCAACGGTCGAAGGCGAAAAAGTCTGAGTCTCCGCGACATGATCATTTGAAAGCAGTGAAGTCCGATGAGACTGCAAGGGAGAGAGTGTAGGGAATGAAGAGGGAGGGCTAGGGGCAGCCTCACACGTGTGGGAAAGGGAGAAGCAAGGGAGAAGCAGTCAGAGAGGAGGAAGGAGGCTCAGAAGAGTCTGGGGAAAGCCAAGTACGGAGCTGGCTGTGCTCAAGGGCGGAATGCTTTGAAATTCAGTCAGGGCTAGGAGAAAAGTGGGTATCTGTTTGTTGACTTGGTTAGGTGCAACGGTGATGACAAAAAAAATTTGTAAAATGGTGGGGCTGACCTCATATACACTCATATTCTGCCATTACACATGAACATCAGCGCTGAGCTTTACAGCCAGCATCTGTACTCGTGCCTGTACAGACAGCTGATAAGTATTCCGCAAGGCACCCTGCATGAGGGTGAGTTGAAGCCCAATTTGGTTGACTCTGAGAAACATACTTGCTCTACCAGACCATGCTGCCGCTTTAGAGACAAGAATGCTAGTCTGCGGTTCTGCACACCCCTTTTTGGAACCGTGAGCACGACTCAGTTACCTCCGTCACTTTCCTTTCTCACTGAGATTCTTTTATTACTCCCAGCGAGTATCACTGCCTCTTTGTAATTAACGGCCACCATCAGATGGTCAGAGATGTCATTGGCCAACTATGATTGAAGATTTTACTGTTTGTAGTTGCTATAACCTTTGACAAATACCAATACATGTATTTTATTTTATTTTTTAATACATGTATTTTATTATTAATGATTGCATTAAAATTTTCAAATGTTATTTTTATTTAATCAAACACCATAATGAAGTATTATCAGTTAAGAGGCCTGCCAATATCAAGATAACAATAGCTTTTTAAATTTTTTTTTTTATTTTTTAACATCTTTATTGGAGTATAATTGCTTTACAATGGTGTGTTAGTTTCTGCTTTATAACAAAGCTAATCAGTTATACATATACATATGTCCCCATATGTCTTCCCTCTTGCATCTCCCTCCCTCCCACCCTCTCTATCCCACCCCTCTAGGTGGTCACAAAGCACTGAGCTGATCTCCCTGTGCTATGCGGCTGCTTCTCACTAGCTATCTATTTTACATTTGGTAGTGTATATATGTCCATGCCACTCTCTCACTTCGTCCCAGCTTACCCTTCCCCCTCCCGTGGCCTCAAGTCCATTCTCTAGTAGGTCTGCATCTTTATTCCAGTCTTGCCCCTAGGTTCTTCTGACCATTTTCTTCTTTTTTTTTTTTAGATTCCATATATATGTGTTAGCATACAGTATTTGTTTTCCTCTTTCTGACTTACTTCAGTCTGTATGACAGTCTCTAGGTCCATCTACCTCACTACAAATAACTCAGTTTCACCCCTTTTTATGGCTGAGTAATATTCCATTGTATATATGTGCCACATCTTCTTTATCCATTCATCTGTCGATGGACACTTAGGTTGCTTCCATGTCCTGGCTATTGTAAATAGAGCTGCAATGAACATTATGGTACATGACTCTTTTTGAATTATGGTTTTCTCAGGGTATATGCCCAGTAGTGGGATTGCTGGGTCATATGGTAGTTCTATTTTTAGTTTTTTAAGGAACTGCCATACTGTTCTCCATAGTGGCTGTATCAATTTACATTCCCACCAACAGCACAAGAGGGTCCCCTTTTCTCCACACCCTCTCCAGCATTTATTGTTTGTAGATTTTTTGATGATGGGCATTCTGACTTGTGTGAGATGATATCGCATTGTAGTTTTGATTTGCATTTCTCTAATGATTAATGATGAGCATCCTTTCATGTGTTTGTTGGCCATCTGTGTATCTTCCTTGGAGAAATGTCTATTTAGGTCTTCTGCCCATTCTTGGATTGGGTTGCTTGTTTTTTTGATATTGAGCTGTATGCGTTCGCTTGTATGTTTTGGAGATTAATCCTTTGTCAGTTGCTTCATTTGCAAATATTTTCTCCCTCATTGAGAGGACCTCATTGAGGTCCTCATTGAGGACGATGTTGGCCGTGAGTTTGTCATATATGGCCTTTATTATGTTGAGGAAAATTCCCTCTATGCCTACTATCTGCAGGGTTTTTATCATAAATGGGTGCTGAATTTTGTCAAAAGCTTTCTCTGCATCTATTGAGATGATCATATGGTTTTTATCCTTCAATTTGTTAATATGGTGTATCACATTGACTGATTGGCGTGTATTGAAGAATCCTTGCATTCCCGGGGTAAACCCCACTTGATCATGGTGTATGATCCTTTTAATGTGCTGTTGGATTCTGTTTGCTAGTATTTTGTTGAGGATTTTTGCATCTGTGTTCATCAGTGATATTGGTTTGTAGTTTGCTTTCCTTGTGACATCTTTTTCTGGTTTTGCTATCAGGGTGATGGTGGCCTCGTAGAATGAGTTGGGGAGTGTTCCTCCCTCTGCTATATTTCGCAAGAGTTTGAGCAGGATAGGTGTTAGCTCTTCTCTAAATGTTTGATAGAATTCGCCTGTGAAGCCATCTGGTCCTGGGCTTTTGTTTGTTGGAAGATTTTTAATCACAGTTTCAATTTCAGTGCTTGTGATTGGTCTGTTCGTATTTTCTATTTCTTTCTGGTTCAGTCTCAGAAGGTTGTGCATTTCTAAGAATTTGTCCATTTCTTCCAGGTTGCCCATTTTATTGGCATAGAGTTGCTTGTAGTAATCTCTCATGATCCTTTGTATTTCTGCAGTGTCAGTTGTTACTTCTCCTTTTCCATTTCTACTTCTATTGATTTGAGTCCTCTCTCCTTTTATCTTGGTGAGTCTGGCTAATGGCTTATCATTTTTGTTTATCTTCTCAAAGAACCACGTTTTAGTTTTATTGGTCTGTGCTATTGTTTCCTTCTTTTTCATTTTTTTAAATTTGATCTTTATGATTTCTTCCCTTCTGCTAACTTTGGGTTTTGTTGTTCTCCTTTCTCTAATTGCTTTACGTGTAAGGTTAGGTTGGTTATTTGAGATGTTTCTTGTTTCTTAAGGTAGGCTTGTATAGCTATAAACTTCCCTCTTAGAAGCACTTTTGCTTCATCCCATAGGTTTTGGGTGGTTGTGTTTTCATTGTCATTTGTTTCTAGGTATTTTTTGATTTCCTCTTTAATTTCTTCAGTGATCTCTTGGTTATTAAGTAGTGTGTTGTTTACCTCCATGTGTTTGTATTTCTTACAGATTGTTTCGTGTAATTGATACCTAGTCTCATAGCATTGTGGCCGGAAAAGATACTTGATACGATTTCAATTTTCTTAACTTTACCAAGGCTTGATTTGTGACCCAAGATATGATCTATCCTGGAGAATGTTCCATGAGCACTTGAGAAGAATGTGTATTCTGTTGTGTTTGGATGGAATATCCTATAAATATCAATTAAGTCCATGTTGTTTAATGTATCATTTAAAGCTTGTGTTTCCTTATTTATTTTCATTTTGGATGACCTGTCCATTGGTGAAAGTGGGGTGTTAAAGTCCCCTACTATGATTGTGTTACTGTCAATTTCCCCTTTTATGGCTGTTAGTATTTGCCTTCTGTATTGAGGTGTTCCTATGTTGGATGCATAAATATTTAAAACTGTTATATCTTCTTCTTGGATTCATCCCTTGATCATTATGTAGTGTCCTTCTTTGTCTCTTGTAATAGTCTTTATTTTAAAGTCTACTTTGTCTGATATGAGAATTGCTACTCCAGCTTTCTTTTGATTTCCATTTGCATGGAATATCTTTTTCCATCCCCTCACTTTCAATCTGTATGTGTCCCTAGGCCTGGAGTGGGTCTCTTGTAGACAGCATATATACAGGTCTTGTTTTTGTATCCATTCAGCCAGTCTATGTCTTTTGGTTGGAGCATTTAATCCATTTACATTTAAGGTAATTATCAATATGTATGTTCTTATTACCATTTTCTTAATTGTTTTGGGTTTATTATTGTAGGTCTTTTCCTTCTCTTGTGTTTCCTGCCTAGATAAGTTCCTTTAGCATTTGTTGTAAAGCTGGTTTGGTGGTGCTGAATTCTCTTAGCTTTTGCTTGTCTCTAAAGGTTTTAATTTCTCCATCAAATCTGAATGAGATCCTTGCTGGGTAGAGTAATCTTGGTTGTAGGTTTTTCTCTTTCATCACTTGAAATATGTCCTGCCACTCCCTTCTGGCTTGCAGAGTTTCTGCTGAAAGATCAGCTGTTAATCTTATGGGGATTCCCTTCTGTGTTACTTGTTTTTCCCTTGCTGCTTTTAATATTTGTTCTTTGTATTTAATTTTTAATAGTTTGATTAATATGTGTCTTGGCGTGTTTCCCCTTGGACTTATCCTGTATAGGACTCTCTGCGCTTCCTGGACTTGATTGACTATTTCCTTTCCCATATTAGGGGAGTTTTCAACGATAATCACTTCAAATATTTTCTCAGTCCCTTTTTTTTTTTCTCTTCTTCTTCTGGGACACCTATAATTCAAATGTTGGTGCGTTTAATGTTGTCCCAGAGTTCTCTGAGACTGTCCTCAGTTCTTTTCATTCTTTTTTCTTTATTCTGCTCTGCAGTAGTTATTTCCACTATTTTATCTTCCAGGTCACTTACCCGTTCTTCTGCCTCAGTTATTCTGCTATTGATCCCATCTAGAGAATTTTTAATTTTATTAATTGTGTTGTTCATCTCTGTTTGTTTGCTGTTTAGTTCTGCCAGGTCCTTGTTAAACGTTTCTTGTATTTTCTCCATTCTATTTCCAAGATTTTGGATCATCTTTACTATCATTATTCTGAATTCTTTTTCAGGTAGTCTGCCTATATCCTCTTCATGTTTGGTCTGGTGGGATTTTACCTTGCTCCTTCATCTGCTGTGTGTTTTTCTGTCTTCTCATTTTGCTTATCTTACTGTGTTTCGGGTCTCCTTTCTGCAGGCTGCAGGTTCATAGTTCCCGTTGTTTTTGGTGTCTGTCCACAGTGGCTAAGGTTGGTTCAGTGGGTTGCATAGGCTTCCTGGTGGAGGGGACTGGTGCCTGTGTTCTGGTGGATGAGGCTGGATATTCTCTTTCTGGTGGGCAGGACTACATCCCATGGTGTGTTTTGGGGTGTCTGTGACCTTATTATGATTTTAGGCAGCCTCTCTGCTAATGGGTTGGGTTTTGTCCCTGTCTTGCTCGTGCTTTGGCGTACCAGGGTGTCCAGCGGTGTACCTTGCTGGTTGTTCAGTGGAGCTGGGTATTAGTGTTGAGACAGAGATCTCTGGGAGAGCTCTTGCCGATTGATATTACGTGGGGCTGGGAGGTCTCTGATGGACCAATGTCCTGAACTTGGCTTTCCCACCTGAGAGGCTCAGGCCTGACACCCGGCCGGAGTACCACGACCCTGTCAGCCACACGGCTCAGAAGAAAAGGGAGAAAACAAAGAAAGAAAGAAGAAAACATAAATAAAATAGAATAAAGCAAAGTTATTAAAATAAAAAAAAAATAAAAATTATTTAACAGCTTCCCTGGTGGCGCAGTGGTTGAGAGTCTGCCTACCGATGCAGGGGACATGGGTTCGTGCCCCAGTCCGGGAAGATCCCACATGCTGCAGAGCGGCTGGGCCCGTGAGCCATGGCCGCTGAGCCTGCGCGTCCGGAGCCTGTGCTCCACAATGGGAGAGGCCACAACAGTGAGAGGCCCGCATACCGCAAAAAAATAAATTTTAAAAAAGAGTAATTAAAAAAAAAATGACGGGAGCAACCAAACTAATTAACAAATCCACCAATGATAACAAGCGCTAAAAACTAAACTAAGATAAACATATAAATCAGAAACTAGTCAGTTTGCATATAGCAAACCCCAAGTCTACAGTTGCTCCCAATGTCCACCTCCTGAATTCGGGATGATTGGTTGTCTATTCATGTACTCCACAGATGCAGGTACATCAAGTTGATTGTGGAGCTTTAATCCGCTGCTCCTGAGGCGGCTGGGAGAGATTTCCCTTTCTCTTCTTTGTTCGCACAGCTCCCGGGGCTCAGCTTTGGATTCAGCCCCGCCTCTGCGTGTAGGTCGCTGGAGAGCGTTTGTTGTTTGCTCAGACAGGACGGGGTTAAAGGAGCCGCTGATTCGGGGGCTCTGGCTCACTCAGGCCGGGGGGAGGGAGGGGTACGGAGGGCGGGGCGGGCCTGCGGCGGCTGAGGCCGGCGTGACGTTGCACCAGCCTGAGGCCCGCCGTGCATTCTCCCGGGGAAGTTGTCCCTGGATCCTGGGGCCCTGGCAGTGGCGGGCTGCACAGGCTCCCCGGAAGGGGGTGTGGAGAGTGACCTGTGCTCGCACACAGGCTTCTTGGGGGCACAGCAGCAGCCTTAGCGTCTCATGCCCGTCTCTGGGGTCCGCGCTGTTAGCCGCGGCTCGCGCCCGTCTCTGGAGCTCCTTTAAGCAGCGCTCTGAACCCCCTCTCCTCGCACACCAGGAAACAAAGAGGGAAGAAACAGTCTCTCGTCTCTTCGGCAGCTCCAGACTTTTCCCCGGACTCCCTCCCGGCCAGCCGTGGCGCACTAACCCCTGCAGGCTGTGTTCACGCCGCCAACCCCAGTCCTCTCCCTGCGGTCCGACCGAGGCCCGAGCCTCAGTTCCCAGCCCCGCCCGCCCCGGCGGGGGAGCAGACAAGCCTCTCGGGCTCGTGAGTGCCGGTCGGCGCCGATCCTCTGTGCAGTAATCTCCCCGCTTTGCCCTCCGCACCCCTGTGGCTGCGCTCTCCTCCGCGGCTCCGAAGCTTCCCCCTCCGCTACCCGCAGTCTCCACCCGCGAAGGGGATCCTAGTGTGTGGGAACATTTCCTCCTTCACGGCTCCCTCCCACTGGTGCAGGTCCTGTCCCTATCCTTTTGTCTCTGTTTATTCTTTTTTCTTTTGCCCTACCCAGGTACGTGGGGAGTTTCTCGTGCTTTGGGAGGTCGGAGGTCTTCTGCCAGCATTCGGTAGGTGTTCTGTAGGAGTTGTTCCACGTGTAGATGTATTTCTGGTGTATCTGTGGGGAGGAAGGTGATCTCCGCGTCTTACTCTTCCGCCATCTTGAAGGTCTCTCCTCCACAATATCTTTTGATTGTAATTGCTTAGCCCTGATATAGTGATAATAGCCATTGTTCATTGCTTATAATTATATACCTTTAGAGAATATACTAGTTAATTACTTAAAAATTCACAGCAGTTAATGTCACTGGTGAACTATGGTTCTCTTTTCTGAAATGCAGCCTTTCTATCTGAGGTATCTTGAATATTATGCAATGATTCAGGACTCAACCTTCCTGGATGTCACAGGTTAGAGTAAGTCATTAAAAAATAATCCTTCCTGAAGTTATCAATTGTAAATGCATGGTTTCAGTGACTTCTCGTTCTTTAAAAATTGTAGAATTTTATTATGTGTAATGCTATGCCAACAAAACAACCGAAGTCAGCGTCTGTACGAGACAAATAACTCAAGAGTAGAGAAGTTGGTTTGACTCTTTGGTCCATCCTGACTATGAATTAGACTGACACACAGTTAATCACCACATAGCTAATCACAGCATGTTAGAAACTTCTAGATTGACTGTGACTTGGGAGATTCAGCTATAGTTTTTCGTTAACAGCCTCAACTTCTTGAAAATTACAGAAGACATAAATAGCATGTTAATTTATGGAGAGTAATTACTTAAGGGTGCTACTGAGTTTAGCCATGCAATCAACATTATGGTTTCCAAGTGAATTAAAATAATCATTTACTCTTAACTTCACTCTTGGCAAAACTATTTTCGGCTTTCGGTAATTTGATACTTCTTGAAAATATTTAGAAAATAACTAAGATTTAGAGATTGAAAGCAAATGGATACAGCGTATAACAGAGCAATTCATATTCCGTTCAGATTTAGAAACAGTGGTAACTGATCATCTAAAATGGCCTTACACTGATGAATTTCTATGTTAATAGAGATATATTTCTCTACAATTCTGAGGTTTCTCCAATCAGTCTCCTTAGATATATATTTGGGAAGATTCTGATAAGAATCATAATACAAATGGAAGAAGAGTGAAGTGACCAGATTTCTAAAGCTCAACAAACCTAGGGACATGTATCCTATCTGAAGATCAGAGGAAAAAAGTGTATGATGGAAATAGAGTGGAAAAAAAGGGTTATTTCCGTCAGTGCTAAAAAGCTTAGAGAGTCGCTGATTAAGGTCACTGCCAATTTTATCACTGAAGAAAGTGCTTTAGCAAGGCATACCATCCTCTGTGTAGGCATGTGGATGACCGTACTGTCAGGGTGTACACAATCAAACACAGAGAGCATTCAGGGTCAACCGGACTAGAATTTTTATCAGAAAACCCAAAGTGTCTAAAACCCACACTGAAAAATGCATTTTATGTCTTCCTGCCCACTTGTCTTCTACAGGACCACAATCATCATCAAAGATAACCACAAAAGAGAAGAAGGAAGGAAAGAAAACATAACCAGTAACCACTTCCCATCTGTCCTTGGCTTCCCTGGAAAGACCATCTAAATGGTACAGGGCAAATCTTTCCTTGAAAGATTTATCAACAAAATAACAATTAACTACCTACAACAGCTAGTAAGATCTAAATCCCATGCTCCAAGCAGATACCCAAACAATAGGTCGTCAGTCAATGGCCAGGTCAGTCCATCTCATTGCTCAGGTGAAGTCGATACAAGCATTTTCTTATCTGTAAGCTCTACAAAAGGGTGAAAGATGTGTGTCAACAGACTCTTAGTTGAATAATGAAATTGAAAATTACAACAGGACAAAAAAATAGTGATTTTGCATTAGAACACACTTTACTTTGTACAGATGGTATGACATGTTCAGACAAGATGTCATCAGAGCCCAAGCTGAGTCATAGAATTGACTGCAGAGCAAGTGGGGAAAAATAAATGGAAGATGTCGCCCACTAATGTGACATTGATAATTCAAAGTCTTGGGGTAAAGGAGGCTGTCCTCTGGAAAACACTGACTTAAGTGGGTAAGAGCCATTTAATCACAGAAAGCTCCACTTGAGGGATATCTGAACATTGAGGATTCCCCATCCGGAATATTAGGACTCTAGGATATCAATTTTCAAACCTATAAGGGCAGCTTACCCACCACCTCGAACCCTGCAGGATATGTCCTCATCCTAGCTGATCGCCCTCCAGCCCCCAGTTTTATTTGACTCGATCCATATCTTGGCTGATTTGACCACTGACTACATGGCTTTTAACTAGTTCCCTGCTCCGGTTTGTGACTTAATAAGGGCCTGATTATAAGACATTTTTTTGTGAGGTCAGAAAGATCTCTGTAACTTACTGAGATACAACTGTTGCTCTCACTTTTTCTTTTTTTTTTTTTCTTTTTTTTTGGTAGCCTGGTGTTTTCAACTTTATAGTTATTAGCATCCAAAAGAACAAGGGTGAAAATGGAAAATGTAATTTCTATCTGGGAGCGGCCTCAGACCCTATAAGCTCATTAGCAGTGCGATGTGCTGGGCCCTACAGCTCAAAGCATGCCGTATGGACTTCTGTGGAGCGTCAAAGTTCAGCCTGATGGACAGAAAACTCATCTTTGGCTCTTACAGTTGAATAATATGCAATTTCTAGAGGTTAATGGACACGCACTAGTATTTGCTGAGTTGCTAGAAGGTGCTATTCATAAGCTAATATTAGCATGTCACCAGAATTAACTGAGGACTCTGAATCGGTATTCCACAAGGACACGTGACCGCCACTCAGTGCTGGGGAGCTTTGCAGGACTCCTGCTATTCAGATTCACATGAAAATTGTTAGAATTCCTGAAATCAGGGGAAGGACACATGGCTATTACTGCTGTTTTGAATTGAACTTGGTTGCAGACAAATGTATATGAGTGAATGTATTTGTAACATTACTAGTAGATTTTATAATTATTCACCATTTTGTTTTGTTGTGTAATTGTTGTGTTGGTAACACTTTGTTATTTTGTTCTTCCCCAAACATTTTTTTTTTTTTTTTAAGTCATGGGGTCTTTTTCATCTGGAACGTAGAAATAGATTGGGATATATAAATCCTTAAGTGCACCACAATCAAATGGTTTGAGAACCACTGCCATTAAAGAATGGAAGTCAGGAAAGAAAAAGCTTCATGAGTAGGGACCTAAAATAACAATTCTCATCTGTGGCCAGGTACTTAGATGCCTGGCTGCAGGAGAAAGGCTCTGGGGGCGGGGGGACGGGGTGCTGGGTACCCAGGGAACAATGTCAAAGGCAGGCAGTCACTTGACAGTCTTTCTCAGGGATAGCCTTGTTTGTGTATCACAGAGAATCCAAATTTGTTTCAATTTTGCCTTCTTATCCAGGTATCAGGAGGACCATTTGCTTTTTTGCCCATAATTTGTTTTTGCCTAACATTACTAGAAATTCATTTTCTACTCAGAATGTAAATTACGTTTCCTGTTTGTCCTCAAACCAATGTAGCATTTCTTTTTGCTTTTTATGCATGATATTTACTGTGTCTTTGACATTTTTATTTAGTAGTCAGTATTAATAAATCTCCATGAAAGTAAGTCATTCTGATTTTGTTAGAAATGCATTGCTTAGAGTTCTTTGAAGAAGTATAAATGTTCAGCTAAAAAGAACCAAAGAAAGTGACAAACACTGCCAGAGGAGCACCCTAATTCATCTTTGCATGATATTTACTGTGTCTTTGACACTAATTCATCTTTGCATTGGTGAAATGAACATATTTAGCTGAACTGTTCATTCTTTTTCTGACCTCCGTTCTCTCCAGGTTCAGGTTCCTAAACCATGAAACTAGGCTTAAAGTAGTATTTTTTTAAAACAGTCATCTAGGTGAGAATATATACAAATCAGCCCAGAGATACAGTTGGACAATTTTTCTATAAAAATTTCAGAAACTTACTAACATTTCTCATATTTCTGAAACACATTATTTACATGAACATTCTTCCTAATGTCTAAGCTTAATTTCTTCTGTTTGTACCTGGACTTATTCCCACATTATAAGGCCTGAAAAAGTTTCATTTTGCCATCTTTTTGACTGAGACAAATACATATATATATATACATATATATAAATTATGTATATATATATTATATGTATACATATTATATATGTGTATATATATATTTTATATATATAATTTTTTCTTGCAGGAAGGCATTTCTGTTTATAAAGTTTAAAAAAGTTTGGATTGGGATGAGAAAAAGAAAACAGTGACATTGGTAAAAAGAGATGGAAAAGGGAAATTGAAAATATTTTTTAGTGCATCATCTGATAAATTGAAATGATTTACTGTAAGTTTAAATGTTTTACTGGACTTCATAAGAAATACAGTGGTGTATGGAAAAATGGTATTAGCTTGTGGTCTTCCATGGTCTTAAGCTCTTTTACATGTAGTTATTTATAGAAGTGTGCGTGTGTGCGTGCGTGTGTGCATTGCGTGTGCGCGTGTGCATGAGTCTGTGCACGCGTGTGCGTGTGTCTCTGTGTGTGTGTGCGTGTGTGTGTGTGTAAGGGAGTTTGTGCAACTAAAAGCCTTGCCTTGCTCCTTTTAAAGCTGAATTTAATATCTACTTTCTCTCTAAGGAACTCTCTTAAAGGACTCTACTTTTAAACACCTTATCAAATCATGTCATTTTTTATGAAAAATGTCTTAAACATTAACACAACATGTAATAGTTTTCACCCCAAACAGAGATAAATCAATATTGAAGAAGGGAGCAGGGATCAGAGGAGGGGGTCACAAATTCAATTTGTGGGCACATGTTTCCTAGACAGTCAAAGCCAAGTATATAGAAACCACATTGGCAAAATTGTACAAATCAGTCTTCTAGCTGACAATGAAATTCCTCTCTACTAATCAGATGTTACCAGAGAAACTCACAGAAAGGCTAATTTCTCAATAAAGTCATTGCTTTATTTAACTAATAGGGGCAGGCAGGTGAAAAGAAAAAGAGAGGAGACACAGAAGTAGAAGAAAAGAAGATGATTCATGGTACAGAGTATGTTCTTCCAGTACCCTGTCACTAAGCTAACCAAATAAAACTGTGATGTTAAATGCTATCAATAAATTTCGTCACATAGGCATATTATAAAGTAAAGACATTTTGACAAGTCATAGACTTAGGAAGTATGAGGGGTATGGAAAATAAAGATAGAAAAACCTGGATAAATAAGTAGTGACTAAAGCACTCAGCAAATTCCAGCTCCGCTTGGAATATTGTCCACATGATGAATATTTCAGGTGCATCTTGAGGTCCTTATATTTTTCAAAGACAAGTAGGCAAGATGCATTTTACATCTGTAAAAGACTTCTGACTGGCATCTGTGTTGAAAGACTGCCTCAGGACTGAAAGGCAGAATTCTCCTCAAGAGCCACAGCTATGAAATATTTATTCCACCGTCCGTCATAGAGAAGAATGAGTTGACTCTGTGATACAAATCTCTACTAATAATACCAACAAAATTACACATCTTCTGTTAAATGATTATTCTTAGAAGGTGACCCAGGCCTTGCTTGTTGTAGTTGATCAGAGAAGAATAATGCAAGCGTTGTTTTACAGTATTCTTGGGAAACATAATAATGTATTTTCAAGCATTAGAGCACAGGAGACCTAACGTCTGCTAAAAATTTTTTAAGAAAGACCATGCTGGATGAATATTTTTCTCGGATTGTTGTTTCTTTCGTTTTAATTTCAAAATTACATTTTTGTCAATATTAACCTCTGTTTGTGAGAATCTTTTCTGTATAAAAATGCTGTAGTTATACCTTTGAGTATACTTTTTATTAAGTAAGGCAAAGACTCGTGTCTCCAAATATTGCTTAAATCTCCAAAGTCAGCTGAATAAACAAACATTATTCGATCTGTAGCCCAAAAGTCTGCAAATGACTCCACAGGATGTAAACAAAAAAAATTATGATGCCTTCTAAGCGTTTCTTGGAGCCAATGATCAGCAGTTTTGTTTAAGTTCTGGGACCCCTGAGCCTCCATAAAAATAACTTTGAAATATTATATTAGGTGTGAAAATTTTACACACATGCACATTGATAATCAGCACGCAGGCCCTCTGCCCTTCCCCACCTGATAACCACAGTGCCTGCTTAGACAGGGAAAAAATAAAAGATTCGGAACTCTAATGCACATAATCTTAGCGCCGTTCAGAACCACGTGCATTCCTGAAATCCTCTATTACTGCAAATCTCTTCGTTGTATTTTCTATGGAATTGTCTGTTTCTCATTATCAAAGTCTGAAGAAATTTGATACAGTCATGTAACACTTGGTGAAGGAGTGTTAGAAAAACGCATTCCAAAGTGTTCAGCTTATCTTTTCTTTCCAAAGCAGTAACTACTGCCTGACTTTCCTCCTCTAGAGAAGCCAGTTGGGAGGGTGAAGAAAAAAAAATCAAACCAAAGTAAATTAAACAATGGCTCCGTGTCTCAATCAATCACAGATATCAGCTTTTAAACAACGAACTGTAGTTAACAGGAGCTAGGGCAACGTTAACATGGAGAATTCTTACTCTGTAAAGTCACCCTTTGCTTGTAGAATGGGTACCATGCCATGCTTCGAACCAAGTTTGCTAGGGGCAGATTGCTAGTGGCCTCAGCAACCCAGGATATGAACACCTAGGGATGGTCTATGGTACATTTTATTGTTTAGCATGGCCAGAGCTCAGGGACGACGTGTCATCCTTCCTCAAGAGTGAAGATGTTCGAGAAAAGAAAATCTGGGGGGAAAATTATAAATATGAACCTTGAAGAAAGCACGTCTTATTCCAACAGGTGTTTCTGTCTGCTCCTGTTAAGTCCGTTGGGCTATTCAGATAGTACACAAATAGTGTTCAGACAACTCTCGATGCACACCTGATCAATTCAGACAGAATGCTGTTTTGGCAATTCGAGCTTTTAAAAAGCATTATAGTTAAAATACATGGCACAGGCGTGCTGGGATAATTGGTTGTAAAAGTACATCGGTACCACTGAGTAGTCTTAAAATAGCAGGAAATGCAACTGAATACTGGAAAGGAAGTCACTATTTCACTTTTCCAAATAAAACATATTGCACCTCTGAGTTCACAATGGGATATTTGCTGAGAGTCTGTAATTAACTCATAATGATGAGAACCGCAGTAATAAACATTTCCTTAGCAAAACATTCACTTGTTTTCATTATTTCCTACTCTTTTGCTATTTCCCTGTCAGGTTTTAACTTAGCTTGTCACTATTAATCAAGAGGAGAATGGAGAAAAGGGCAAATACGTTTTCAAGAAGGGGAATACTCATTTTAATGATATAGAAAGAACACTTCTGGATGCAAACTAGCACATCACCAGCGACTTCATACGTCTAAGCACAAATGAGGGGGATTTATGACATATCAGTAAAGTTATTTTACTTTGAAAACCCAGAACCAAGGAAAACAAAATGCCGCTCAATAGCAGATCACCTGTAGCCGCTGCTTGTGGATTCACCTCCCCGCCCACAGCTGTCAGATTCATCTTCCCAAATACCTTTCCATCATGTCATTCCTTTGCTCAAAATCCTTCAATAGCTGCAATACCAACAGAACAGAGTCCACATTCCTCGGCCAGGCATTAAGCCCCCTCTACAATCTGGCTGCAATTTTCTTTTCTTGCTTCATTTCCCACTCTTCCCTTACAACGTAATGGCCCACGTGAATTCTCTGCCCCGGTCTACACAGCGCCTTTGAAAAGACTATCTGCTTTCTTCTTTTCCTGTTATTTTCTCAAGCTGTTCACTGCCTGGGGTTTTCCCTTCCTTCATGCCTTGGCTCTACTCAGACTCATCCTGCAGCACTGCTTTGGATCACAGCATACACGGTCAGGTAAGGCTACCTGTTCCGCAAACGCACCCTGGCTCTGCATGAGGCTGTGAGCTCCATGCAAGCAGGTGTATATCTCACACATCTTTGTCTCTCCTTTGCATCTCCCACCCTTTTCAGCACAGTATGGGGGCACTGGATAAATAGCTACTGATTGATAGAACAATTGTTACTACAATACACAAAGCATTAGCCCAGGATCGGATCTGTCTCACCTCATGTCATTTAGAAAGAGCTGGTTTATTACCAGAAAACAAGAATGTTCCCGCTCCAACTCCAAATGTCCCTATAACCTTCCCCAAAGTGACGGCAAGGCAGAGAGGACGGCACATAAATCTTCCACAGCATTTGGGTCAACTTTGTGAAGAATCTGAATTTCACTTACGTTTTAAAACGTGTGGCAAAATTCAATAATTCTAGTAATTCTAATTGCTTTATATACGCAAAAGTAGCTGAACGTACCGTGCAGTCAGAATTACTGGCTCCAGACTTACCTGTCTGGCTGAAGAGACTCTGGTTACAGTTGCCTAACTGGGTTCATTGCTTCCTCTTTTGTCCTGACACCGAGTTTTCTCCTACCAGAGGAACCCACATTTCTCTAATGAAAATCAGACCGGGTCCCTCTTCTGCTTCAACCCCGCCCACGGCTTCCCCATCACACCTGGATAAAATCCCACATCTCTCCATGGCTTCCAAGGTCTGTCGTCCAGCTCCATCCTTCCCATCCCTCCCCCCAGCCCAGCCCCACCCCCTCCAGCTGCCCAGGTTTTCCTTCTGCTCTGTCTTTGCATTTACTGTTTCTCTAGCCCAAACACTCTGCCCTTGGTCTGAGACTGGCAGGTTCCTTACAGCCCTTCTCAAACATGTGTCCTCAATAAGGCCTTTCTTGAGCTCACATCTAATTCAGTGGCTCCCCCTCCGTCACCATATTTTACATCACACCACCCCATGAAAAAACAGCCTCTACTAGTATCGGAAATAATCTTCTTTATTCAGTTGTTTACTTGCCTGTGTCTATCTCCTTCCACTGGAAGTAAATACCATTCAGCCAGGGATCCTGTCTGTTTTGATTACTGTTGTACTGTTGTCATCAGAAAATTGCTTGGTACAGAGCATGTGGTCAATAAATATCTGTCAAATGAATAAACTTGCCGAAAGTTGCAGAACTAGCCCTGAAACCCCAGTCTGTCTGACCAGCACAGCGCCACCACTCTGTATAGTACTGATGGTGCCGCAAACACCCATGCCACCATCCTTGTTGCTGAGTGCTAGCCTGCTCCAGCAGTCACACAGAAGAAGTCTTAGATCCAAGATAAAGACACCAGAGAAAGTCAGTACGCCTGTCTATCCAGGGAGAGCGGCCTGCCCAGACAATCTGACAAAACTGTCACGCAGATCTCATCCTACACGGGAAAGGCATCACAGAAGAATCAGCTGGAGGGGCAATTGCATCTTAGTGATGGGGTCACTTATACATTTGTTAGAAACAACTGAGCATTTACGCCAACGTGTAAGGCATGGAGAATGGATGGAATGGGTAGAAAGGGAAACAACCACGTGTGGTCCACTGAAGAGAAGTTGAATTAACAACACGCACTCACTCGTTAGATGTTGAAGAGAGTCGGAAAGGCAACAATAATGTCATAAAACAGGTTGATTGGGAAGATGATAGAGCCATTGACAGAACTAGGACACTTAGAAAGAAAGAAGAGGTTTACAGATGAAGCCAGGGAGGATACTCAGCCATGTTTCAGATGTGCAGGTCTTGGCATATTGTTGGTGCTTATGAAAGATTTGTCCAATGTCCTCATTTCCCTTGGGAAATGTGTATTCTTTGGAAGGAAGGAGAAAATTGAGGTAGAAATAACTGTCAATTCCTTGGGGTCTGGGACAATGCCTCTCTCTCCCTCTCTCTCTTTCTCTCCTTCACTCTTCCTTCCTTCCCTTATCCTCTCTTCCTCTCTTTTTCTTTCTTTATCCATAGCAATTGATATACAACTATTTATACAGTAAACACTCCGTAAATGCTAGTGACATAAAGTTTCCAAAAGCAAAGCTTAACTAGATTCTACATGTTAAGTACTATTCATGTCCCAAGGAGCTTTGTACAGCATGAAGAATGCTGAACCTCGGATCAAATACATCCGCCCGCCTACACTTCTTAACTCTGCGATCTCAGGCAACTATGATTCACTTTCCTTATTTGAAACACGAGGCTAAGCAAATCTCCGTAGGGTACTTGTGAGAATTACAAGAAAATAATGTACTTGGGGCATTTAGCAGCATGCTTGAACCATAACTGATGCTTAATAAATGATAAATCATTAATATTATTTATTTTCAGTTTTACCTGCTTTGTGTTGGGGTTTTGAGAATTGCTATGTAAGTCTAGAGAAGTATATGTTGCTCTTAAACTTGAACTAGTAATCTTATCTTTATCTGAAAACATCTCTTAAGTGTTTCATTACCTGTAATATTTTGAAAGTAAATCTACAAAGTTAAGGAGTAGTATTACTACTACCAAACTTTATCTAAAACACAAAGAAAGCATAGGGTGTATGATAACACAGTAAGTTAAACATTAAATTTTACTTCAACCTACTTCCATTGGTCAGTTTATGCAAATATTATTAGTTTTTCTCTCCAAAAAAGAATACTGCATCAATGTTATCTTGCACAATAAAACTGAATTTAGTGCTCACATGTTTATTTTCTCTTCATATGTTGTATTTCTCTACATTAGCTATATACAAGCAAAGTATATACCCAACAAATCATTTCATTTCTCTGGTAAAAATACAGAAATAGAAAAGGCAGCCTTAAAAAAAATCTAGCCTTAACCTACAGAATGGGAGAAAATATTTGCAAATGATGTGACCAAGGCTTAATCTCCAAAATTAACAGCTCCAAAACAAACAGCTCATACCACTCAACAAGAACAAAAACTTCCCAATCAAAAAATGGGCAGAAGTACTAAACAGACATCTCTCCAAAGAAGACACACAGATGGCCAACAGGCACACAGGCCAATAGATGGTCAACATCACTAATTGTTAGAGAGAAATACAAACCAATGAGGTGTCACTGCACATTGGTCAGAATGGACATTATGAAAACGTCTACAGATAATAATGCTGGAGAGGGTGTGGAGAAAAGGGAACCCTCCTACAGTGTTGGTGGGAATGTAAGTTGGTGCAGCCACTGTGGAGAACAGTATGGAGGTTTCTCCAAAAGCTAAAAATAGAGTTGCCATGTGGTTCAGCAATCTGACTCCTGGGCATAGATGCAGACAAAACTATAATTCAAAATAATACATGCACCCCTATGTTCATAGCAGCACTCTTCACAATAGCCAAGACATGGAAACAACCTAAATGTCCATCAACAGATGAACGGATAAAGAAGACGTGGTATACATTATATATACAATGGGACAATTTTCAGCCATAAAAAAAGAAATAATGCCATTTGCAGCAACATGGGTGGAACTAGAGATTATCATACTGAGTGAAGTCAGTCGGAAAGAGAAAGACAAATACCATATGATATCATTTATATGTGGAATCTAAAATATGACACAAACAAAAGTGGTCTCACAGACACAGGACAGACTTGTGGTTGCCAAGGGAGAGACAGGTGAGGGAGGGATGGAGTGGGAGTTTGGGGTCAGCAGATGCTAATCCATACAGAATGGGTAAGAACAAGGCCCTACTGTAGAGCACAGGGAACTGTATTCAGTATCCTGTGATAAACCATAATGGAAAATAATGTAAGAAAAAGGAATGTTTGTATACGTCTAAGTGAATCACTTTGCTGTACAGCAGAAATGAATACACTGCAAATCAACTATGCTTCAATAAAAAATAAAAAAAATCCAGTCTCATCTATATTCAAATCAAATCTCCATTCGAGCTGAAATGTAGTCTATAGCCAATAATGTGAATCTGATAAAGCAGCCTTTTGGGGGCAAAGTTTTCCTTGTGTAAATTCATCATTAACTAGCACGGACACTGACCATCTTATAATCCTTCATGAATGATGACTAACCTAAAAATTAGAGAAATATTATCTAATAATACCACAGGGATTGATTCATTGGGCCTCACTGATTTAAAATTACTTAAAATGTTAAATGTATTGGAAAAAGAATAATGAAACACTACCGTCTCAGACAAAGACATGCAAATGATGCTTCCTGTTCCAGAGATTGTTTTAAAAATGTAAATGCCTATTATGTCATGATTCTGCAACAATTTATTTGCAATTTAACAGCATAGTAAAGTCAAACATTACCATTTATTGCCAATTGGAAAGGGAAAAAAAATGCGAAACTGTGTCTAGGGAGGGATTCTGTAGTTTGGCACATTTGCTGGTTCTTAAATTACACTGCTTCCCTGAACGAGTCTGTCTGTGAGTGTGTGGTCACCCAATGTTCTTCTGACTAATCTGGATTGCTTGAGGCCATGGAACCAGTGAGGGACTCCATTCATGAACAGCCCATGATGCGTGACAAAGCCGTAATGCTCTTAGGAGGAAGTTAGCTGAGAAGAGCTGTACTATACCACAGGGGGTTTGGATAAAAATTCCATCCAGGCTGCAAATTGTAGACATTGATCTGAAATAAATTGTGACTGATGATCAGTCGATGACGATTTCCATAATCATTACGCTGTTAGTAATTTATCAAGGTAATGATATTTGTGTCCCCGATGTCACATTCATCCTGTACTGAGGGACTGAAGAACATGCTGTGATTTTTAAAAGCCCTTATTAAGAACTGACTGGTTGTGTCATACTTCCAGCCGTAATCAGTGGGATGGCTAAAAGTGAATAAAACAGTGAAAAAATCCTGCTAGGTTTGTAATAAAATTCTTTTGACAAAACCTTCTATAGCACGAAGGTGAAGATCTTATGCTTACAGCATTTTAATTAAATCTCTTTTATCAAGATTGTTCAGTGTCGTTTGCCAATATGCTTTGGAAAGAGCTATCACGGCATGCTGGGCAAAGGAATCTGCCAAGAACCTCCGCTTAACCCTTCTGCACCATTTCCCCTGGAACACTTGCATTCCCTTTCAGACTGCGATTATTTCTTCACGACCATGATTTTCAGCATGTGTATAGTCAACAGGTATTCACATCCTGCCCTTACTCTTGTTAAGACACAAAATTGATGAACAATATTCCCATCCCTAGTCAGAAAAAAAGCTAATGACATTAAACACTAAATGTCATAAGTATCTCTTCACCAAAAGTGAAAGTGAGCTGAGAAAGTCAACGACAGTGATATAATTAACAAAATTAACAAATGTGTTTTGAGATTGCCATTATAAAATGAATTACGATTAGATTGCAAATGTTACAGGATCACTTATATTTTCCTAGAACAAGGTTTAAATACATACAACCAAATACAGTTTCAAGAATTTCACGAATAATTCTAGTTGGGCATCTTCAAAGTTTAAGTTAAGATAAAGCAAAGTACTTTGATTAGAATCAGAAAATAGAGTATTTTAGATATTTGTTTTACGTAAATGAAACTATATTTGTTATCTACAAACTTCCATTTGTGTCTGAAATAATCCTGTCTTCACTAGTCTGAAATAATGACTACTGCTCAATGATCTCAACATGTGCTGCATTTGTATACTGCCTGGCCTGGGTTCCTGGCTTCATTACCTGATTATTTATTTCTTTTTATTGTGGTAAAATATACCTAATATAAAATTTACTGTGTTGACCATTTTGAAGTGTATAGTTTAGTAGCATTCAGTGCATTTGCAATGTTCTTCAACTATCACCACTATGCCCAGTTTCATTACTTTTAAGCTGTTTCTTATTTTCCGTCTGTCACCTGTAAAACAGGGTGATGATTACAGTAGCAACTTCATACTGTTTTTGTTAAAAATAAATGAGATGCTATGATATTTGTAAAGCTCGCCTGGCGTACATGAAGTGCTAACTTATATACTCCATGCTGGAACTGTTTTCTTCTAATGTTGACATTAACTTTTTTAAGAGCAAAAAGACTTACTGGAACATCACCATAGAATAACTTAGATTTATTTTCTGAAAAAATGCTACGTGTTACAAATACTTCCACAAATATCTCTCTAGAACCTCGCTATAAAACCCCACATAACAAACAAGAAGGCCAGGTTTTGTTTTCTGATTGTGCAAATGAGAAAAGTGAATCTCTGAAACCCTAAGTCATTTACGCCAGGTCCCAGAGTCAAGGAGTGGAGTTAGAAACTAAACCCGGCACTTAGCACTTAGGAGGTAAGCAATTATAAGTGTCTGTGAATAAATGGTTGAATTAAAATAAGTTAGAATGTTGACCTTAAGTTCTCCACTCCTTCTACCACATAACATGGACTGCTTCGTCACCTGACTTTTGACCTTAAGTTCTCCACTCCTTCTACCACATAACATGGACTGCTTCGTCATCTGACTTATCTCCAGCCTTCACTCAGCATTCCCATTTGCTAAGACCCCCTCTTATAAGGTCTGGAGGACTGACTGTGGGCTCTTGCTTCTTTTAATTCTTTGAGGTTCACTGTTTCTCTTGGCTCCATGGGAAAGGAGTGCCCTAGGTAATTAAAACTGTGGTTCTGAGTTTGGTAGTCTACTCAACAGAAAGGCTAGTGGCCTTAGAGGTCGTTTTAAATCTTTGGCCCAGGCTTTCATCATGGACAGAGGGATACACCCCTCTGTATCCTCAGGGCATTGGCTCCAGGACTCCTGCGCATACCAAACTCCGTGGATGTTCAAGTCCCTTATAGAAAATGGTGGAGTACTGCGGTTGGTCGAATCTCCCATGCTGAGTTCGTGGATATGCGGGCCAACTGTATGTAGAAGGTGTTCGTCAAGGGACACACTGTCTTGTGGCTTAAAAAGCCCCCTGATGGACCCTGTATGTCAGGTATTGATACTTACACCACTCTAAGCAAGGTTTAGAATTTTGAGGATGATGAGAGTGGCAGTAACCTGCACTGCACACGGATGTTTTTCTAAATACATCTTGTTTAGCCAGATAAATATTTCTTTTCCTTAATATGGATTTGTTATTTTTGAAAATTATTGTTTGTCCTTGAGTGGTGTGTGTATGTGTGATTTAATTTTTCTTGTTAGAATACCAGGAAAAATGAGAGGGTTGTATCTGTCCTACAGAGTGGAAGACAGGACTTTTGAAATGACAAAACCTGTTCTCAATTGTTTTGTTATACTCGTTGTGCGAAAACTCACCTGGGGCTGATGAAGTCATCCACCCCACGGGGTCAAGGCATATTTCCAGATG
Source organism: Grampus griseus (assembly GCF_964374135.1). Classification (NCBI taxonomy): domain Eukaryota; kingdom Metazoa; phylum Chordata; class Mammalia; order Artiodactyla; family Delphinidae; genus Grampus; species Grampus griseus. The sequence continues at coordinate 1,060,021 of NC_139015.1, forward strand.
GGATGACTTGGACTTTGGGACACGACCACTATGGCTGACTGTGTTCTATGGGCTGCACTGCTGGGTGTTGGGAGGGTGCAGAACATGAATGCTAACCTGAGTTAGACTCTCTGGCTAGTAGGTGGGTTTTCCCGAGTGGGAATTGGAATGTCATATTATGGTAGTTTGTAAAGGGAAGTATTTTTTGAGAGGAGAGTGGAACTAAGGGTGCCCTTGAGGTAGGGAGGGAAGCTCACACTTGGGTCTCACCTACATCTCTTTGAGGGGTCCAAGATCACCTCAGTGGTCCATGAATCACTTGCACCAGAATGACCTGGGATTGAAAATGCAGCTTGCCCTACTCCTAACATTGGTTCTAACTTTGGGTTCATCCTGTCTGTTCTCTCCTGCAGCAGCTAACCAGGCCATTTGAGATGAAACTTCTTTACTTCCAGTGGCAATGTAGTTTGGAAACTAAACGATTTTGGATGTGTGGAACGGAGTGAAAGAAAATATTGAAAATAACAGGCAATATACTTAATACACTCAAAAATTATTTAAAAGAAAGGTAACCTGGGCTATTCTTAAACAGATTTTTTAAAAAAGCATTTTTTTAGGATAACGGAAAATTTTCCAAGAAAAATATTTCACCTGTTGTATTTTGAATATTTTGATATTAAAATTTAAGACGTAGAACATATAACGCATTTCACAAAAGCAGCTGGAACTTACCTATTTAAACAATTAAGGAGAATATATGTATTCATGCAAATAATATGTAAAAAATGTAACAGTAACATGATTTACAGATTTGTAAGCATTATAATTTTTTTAAATTTCTTAATATAAAAAGTATTACTAAACTATAGAAACATGGATTTCTGTTAAACTTTGAAAACGTTTGAGAAATACAAGCTTCCTATGTAGCTTTTCTAACAAATGCCATTAAAAATATTTTAAATGTCACTTGAAAAAAGTAAATATCAAAATTTATTTCTAGACACATTTGACGCAAAAATGTATCAAGTTTCTATCAAAAGCATGTAAGACGATTTAGTCTGTGCTGTTAAAAAGTTTGCTCTTGTTAAGCCATATTGACTAACAAGGTACAGTTAAAGCTGTTAGAAACGTATTTGTAATTTTTACTGAAACGAGGAAAGGGTTACTGAGAAGCAAGACAAAGTGAGAATTAGGACTAAGAGGGGAGTGGACAAAAGTAAAATAAAAATAAAGATGAAAAGAGGTCATACAGGCAGAAAAACCACATTAACACACTGGGGAAACGTGGGAAGGAGAAGGTGAGGTTCGGGGGTGTGGGGAGAGAGAAAAAGGCAAGAAAGGAGAAAGGGGAGTGGAACTTGGGAATGCATATACTTCATTAACGAAGTGATAGAGGGAGACAGGGACAGATAGTTTTAATTTCAATATGCAGACAAACCAAAACCGGCAGCTATGCCTTGCCAGTCTACCTTCCTCTTCAAGAGGAGCAACGTTTATTTCAGTGTTCCTGCAAGTCATGGCAAAATTTACAGAGATTATCTTCGTGTCTTTCAACAGATAATAGTGGGTATTTCAGAATTTTCAAAGATAATTCAGAAGAATTCCGACAATGTCTGTGTAATGTCACACAAAAGGACCTGGGTAAACTTAACAGACATCAACTTGAAGGATGACACCATATTCCATTAGCTTGCTTTTGCTTTGACTTTTTAAGTGGCTTTTAAAAACATTTTTGAATTTTAAAACACATTAAAGAAACACTATAATGCTTTTTAGTGTGTACGTAAAGTACATTTTTTCCTGCAGCATAATTGAAATCTAATTAATCATTTTCTCTAGAGATTTTTTTTTTTTTTAAAGACAACTATTGTGACAACAATAGACATGACTTTGCTCATCACCACTGAAAATGTTTCAGCTGGGCAACAATATAATTTTGTGAAAGCGTTTACACACTTTGACTGGTTATGTTCTCAAATTTTACAAAAGAAATTAATAGTCCAACTGAGATGCCTGCGAACTCTCGTCTTTCTCAAGGTAGGCATTGTGTTTTCATCTTCTAAAACGAGAAACTGACTTATCAGCTCTTTCAATTATACTGGTTTCTTTTCCATTCATGAATTAGGAGAATAATGTCCCACCTCTAGTTATGACTAATATTTAGTCAAATATTAACCTTTTTTCTCATGACTGTCTTAGTGCTGATTTAATTATCTAGAAGACCTCCCCTTTACTGTAGCTGAAATGTGAACGCTTGCTCACACAGTTTTTGAGTGAACTGTAAATTTTAGTGCCAAATGGTTATTTTCTGCTTATCCATCTGGAGCTCACACAAATAGATGTGTGGGTGTTCTATATCTTCACATCAGCTGGCTATAGGGAATCTGTAGTCGTACTCCTGGAATTGTCTCATCAGCTCATACCGTCCCTAGCAGTGGCCCGTATTCTCTACTGACATTCTTGTATCCAAGACCTTCAGGGCTCCCTGTGTTATTCAAGGTCTTGGAAGCCATGCTTTGCATATATATACATACATATATATATGTACATGTATACACACACACACACACACACACACACAGTGTGTGTATATATATTAGCATATATCAGTATATCTAGCAAAAATACTTAGCTTGTTAATATATATGTTATATAATCAGTGTATATACATCTTGTTTACATATTTATCTTCTACATACGTATAGGCATACTGCGTTTAATTTCAACTCTCTTTATTATACTTCACAGGTACTGTGTTTTACACAAACGGAAGGTTCGTGGCAACCCTGCGTCCAGCAAGTCTACTGGCGCCATGGTTCCAACAGCATTTGCTCTTCGTGTCTCTGTGTCACATTTTGGTGATTCTCACAATATTTCAAACTTTTTCACTATTATTATGTTGTTATGGTGATCTGTGGTCTGTGATCTGTGATCTTGAGGTTTTACTACTGCAAAAAGGTTAAGACCCACTGAAGGCTCAGATGATGGTTAGCACTTTTCAGTGATGAAGTATTTTTAATTAAGGTATATACATTGTTTTCTTTAGACATAATACGATTGCACACTTAATAGACTACAGTATAGTGTAAATATAACTTTTATATGCACTGGGAAACCAAAAAATTCGTGTGACTCGTTTTTTTGGGGGATATTTGCTTTATTGTGGTGGTCTGGAATTGAACCTGTAATATCGCTGAGGGCTGCCTGTAATATATTAATATATATGTCATAATCGACACTAATGAATTAATTCAACCAATAAAGAGGGGGAAAGATAAGGAAATGCAAAGATTTTGGTTACTAAGTAGATTTAGCTTTTTCTTAACAAAAATGTGGGTCACATAATGGCCACAAGCAGGGTAGAGTTGGGGACAGATTGCAGAGAAACTAATGCAAATAATACCCACTTAAATTATCCCTTAACCTTTCATTTGATTACGGCGCAACGTCTATTTTTGCTTAAAAGGAGATACTGAACTTCAATAACAAGGCAGGTTTACTTTTTTTCTAAATTTAACCAGGGAAAATTACCTTAATGCTAAAGGTATAGGCATGTAAAGCTGGGAAATTACTAATTCGCTTGTATTTTCTGTTATAATGCCTTCCATATGGATAGGATTTTCATATCTAAAATGTATCCATATGGAAACTCTGGAGCCATGAATTGTCTCCTGATGTAGACACTAAGCTTCCAGCTGCTGGTGCTCTGAAAGCAGCCCTGTCTCACCGCAGGACAGCAAGGACACTGCAAACCCCACTGTGGCTGCACCTTGGGACGCAGGACCTAGGGGAGGGGAGGGCAGCTCCTATTCCTGCTGTGAACAAAACAATTTTCATTTTAGCTGTCATTTTGGTGCATATAGTGACAGTTCTTTAAAGGATTCATTCATTCATTGCATATCTGACCAGTTCTATATTTAAATGCATTTGTACCCTATCATATTGTTTGTTAATTCGTGGTCCATTTCCGTAAGGATCAGAGTCACCCGTGGTGGTTATTATAAACAGATTTCTGGGCTCCAAGCTCAGGATCAGAGAGACGTTTCTCTCTCTGGGGTTTCTCCTCGTCATGTCCCCAGAGTCTAGTCTGAATCTAACACACAGTGGTCAGTCAATAAATATTTGTTCAGAGAATGAATGAAAGAACACTAAAGAATAAGAAACGTTGCTCTGAAATAAAAAGAAAAAATTAACTGAAAAAGTGCAAGCCCTGGCAAAATGGTCCTGCTGTTATTGGTAATCTTCAAAAAATTGGACCAAAATAATTTAAAGGAAATTCCTAATAAATCTTTAAGTTGAGTCAACGGGAAAATTAAATTTATTTTACAATAATCTTCCCTGGAGACAGTCCTACAAAGATATCTGCTATTAAACAATCTAGAAGTTTTCTCTGCAGCATTCCCTCAGAGAAGTTCAAATTGTTAGCCATATTCTATAATTTCCCAAAGCTAGATTCAAAAAAAAGTTGAGGGCATTTAAAAATTAAAAAAATTTTGGATATATGCTTTTTAAAAATTCTTTATAGAGAAACTCCAAGCAACTCAGGAATTTTGAACAATAAATAGTTCTGACATGTTAAAATTATCTATAGAAAACCACAGAGTCAGGGAAACAGTAAAAACAGGAAAGAGAAATTGAAATGTAGTAAAAATAATATAGAAAAATGATGTTAAATGCCAAAAAATGAAAAACACAGTGGTGAAAGAGAGCGTGCATGTAAGATAGAGAGTTTATAAGGATTTTTCAGAAATGACAGAAAGCCTTACTATAAACAGGAATAAGCAGACTCTGAAAGTTTGTAAGCAAGGAACTGAAGAAAGGTACAATATGCCAGTAGGACAGACCAAGAGGCTCTGGCCACTCAATAGTCCTTCCCTGAGTGAGGCAGGTTTGCCCTTCTACTGTGATTACGGATCAAGAACACTGAATGAAATCTGCAGGAATGATGAATGTATCTCTGCAGTAAACTCAGGGAATGGCTTATCTTTAATGTGGAACTAATGAAATTTCTTGCTGATACAAGTCCTATTTTTAGGGATAGAGTATTAGTAAATGCATGAATCCAGGCAGGTGTTACCCCATTTGGTGCTGAGACCAAAGCAGGTACAGATTCTATAACTCGATCTATGTACCGACCCACGCACTTGATAGAGAAGGATGGCAACGTAAGCGTGCTAGAAAGGGACGTTGCTCAAACACTTGAATTTATGGTAAAACACTGTTTTCATTTCTATATTAATTAATACCTATATATGTATATATAACAGGTAGCATATGATCTATATTTCCTTCCCCATCCACTGATACTGTAGTCTAAAGAATGTAGAAATTTATCCAGCAGATTTTACATTCCAACATTTAAAACAAGCACTAGAGTGAGAAGTAAACATAAAAATATAAAAGTAAAGTATATGTGTTCTACGGCTTGCCTGGTTAATAGCAAAATTTGGACCAAATTGTCTCACTCTCATCACTAGCATTTCCTAATTCAAATGCAAGTTATATTTTATTACTATATAGCTTCAACGCAGCCATTCAAATACTTGTGTTAAAATATTTTAAAATTCTGCTACCAAAAAATAGTCCTAAGTTTTGAAAAGAAAAGGAGAGGATAACTTTCTTAGAAAACAACTCTCAAAGCAAATTCAATGTAGTAATGTATTTAATTGATTTACTCCTTAATCATACAAATTTACAAACCATGTAGAAGACTCATTGATCCCCAATACTTAAGTATCACGTTGCATGAGTAACAAATGATATAAAATATGCAAAATAATAGCACATTAGCCTAAATAACACTAATAAATTGCAAAGCTTAGCATGAAATGGAAAATCACTAATGGAACACCATGCAGTTTGTCTATGCAACAAGGAAAGACTCATACATAATGTAAGAGTACAAATGGTAGCAGCAGGCTCACAGAGGGCAGTTTAAATGTGTTTTTATGGACAGGCTGGATTGATCTGGGAAGTGGTTCCTGAGAAGATTCCACTTACCCCGAAGAGCATCTTGGGAGATGGCCATGATTTTCCAACTACTTCTGCACCTCCTATTGTTTAGATAACCTGTATTCTTTGCACCAAGTTTTATGAGTTGGAAAAGTAGAATTATTTTGAGGAGCTTATATGAAATCACTAGTAACAATGGTCACTTGATCTGGGGTTTTCTTCTGTGGCATATTTCCATTTGGTATTCAAGTGCTAAGCACTATAATTAAAAAAAAAATCACTTCCTTCATTCTACAGATAGCACCAAATGTAATGAAAGCTAAAAATATGCCTAAATGATGAGACTCAAGTTCTTAGTATACTGGAGCCCCATCCTGACAAGATTCAATATGATACAGACATTACTATATGACAGGGGCAATCCTGGACCCCATTCAAGGGAAATAAGTTATGAACATATTAGAAGGAACTTGTTAGGACTATGTCCCAAACATAAGTTTGTCCCCAGGCATGGAGATGGATGATAACATTATTAAGTAAAGCTCAGGTGTTTTCTACTTTCACTTTTACCTTAGATTTAATATCACCTCTAGATTTAATTGGTATTTCAAAAGAGAATATAGTTTGAATTTGAACATTTTGTATCTAAAGGTGAGTGTAATGATGAGAGTTTGAAGGTGATATGAAGTTGTCAAAAGTCATAAAGCTGCTACTAATTTTAAGATAAAAATAAATTGTGCTACTGAAGGAAAAGCTTAGCTAATACAGCAGGGAATATCATAACGCGTTCATCTAACATAGTCCCTGAAAGTGAAGAGAAGCTTTTAGTCAGAGGAACTTAGGGAAGATGGAATCTGTTTGTAACATAACACTCTGGGGATGCAGACTAAGTAAAATTAGAGTTTTGTCCTTCCCTCCTTTCTATCCTCAGTGGTTCATTCATGAGCTTCCTTCTGAATTCTGATTCCATAGAGGCTCATTTAGAAAATGCAAGTGGTATTCTGTGTCCACCCATCATATTGTCTATGATACATCAGTGATCAATAACATCAGTATGAACAATTTTAATGTTAACATTTCCTCAAAAAAGAGAATGTGAAGCATGCTTAATACCATGCCATGCAACTCACCCTGGAGATGTCTGGACTAGGTCTATCATAAAGCAACTGTGATAGTGCCCAGGTGATCTCTTAATACCTTAAACTAATTGAGCCAGCTATGAAATGCTCAGTCAGAGAACACCTGCTACGTGCATATGATTTGCTACTACCGAGCATTAAATAGTAAATGGATTAGCCAAAAAGGAGTTGCAGAGAAATATTTATGATGTGGTGCAAATATTAAGCTTTAGAGATTGTTATTAAATTCATATATGGGGAATTGGTTAGTTATGCAATTAAGTCACACTGATCAAAAAACTTGTTATAAAAATAAAATGAGAATGGATTAAACAGACTGATGGAGAATTAGAGGCTTAGGATAAAATAGAAATCAATGAAGTCAAAGTATAATATAACCACTGAAAGGGGGTAAAACTAGCTTGTTGCTGCCTTGATTTTTACGGGTAGTAAAAAGAAAAATAATATTTAAAATTCATTCCCATTGTCTTTCTATTCTAGAAGATAACAGATGATCTTACCAAGCTTCTTAGCTATTATTTGATTATTTTTGTAATTTTTAAATTATTACATTTGACTAGGCTTTTTATTTATTGACAGATTTTTATAAATGTTATCAGCAGATCATATTCTCTTAATGTTGCTTGTAATCAACAGTCTCCAACTCAGAAAAAAACATTATAAACAGATATTAGTAAACATGTTTAGACATGAAAAATGAAGAAAAAATCCACATATGTCACTACATTTTAATGCATTGAAAGTCAAGGTTACTTTATTTATAACAATCCTCTTTGAGTTGATTTGGAACCTTAGATTTCAACAGTTAATCAACTCAGATAGTCTGCTACTAACATTCAAGGGGCCTTCTTTTCATAAATGTCAATTTTTTCATGTTTTCTATGGTGAATGGCACATAAACCTAATTGATATATTGATAGAAATTTTTGCTCTCTAAAGAAGTCCCCAAATCAGCTTTATGCTACATTTTCTGTATATACAAAATAAATGGACAGAGAAAATGTCAGGAGTATATTATTATTGCTTTAAATAACATTTAAGAACACTATTTCACATGAAGTAGTACTAAAGAATATTTAAAGAACAAAAAATATAAAAGAATTGAAACACTAGAAAAATATAGTATGGGAAGCATGTAAGTGCTAGAAAAATAAATACATAAAACCAAATCTGTCTTTCTAAAACTAACTTTAGCATGTGATTCTCAAACTTTATGATATATGGGAACAAAGAGCACTATTCATTTGAAAATGGAGAGTATATGCATCGCTAAGGGGATTCCGATTCAGCAGGTCTGCGGAGGAGCCTGGAAACATGTATTTTCAACTACCTTACCTAGATGCTCTAATTCAGCTGACCCTTGGACACACTCTGAGAAATGCAATTTTAAGATCTGAACGTATACAGTTTAAAAAAAGGTATGGCAAATTGCTATCTCTTGAATTTTAACTTGTTTTTAAGGTACACAATATTCTTGCTCATTAGTAGCAAAAGAGTCTCCCTTTTTAAGACATAAGGTGTTAAATAGTAGAAAGTAATTATAGAGACAAAGATACTCAACTGAAAATACATAGACTTCAGCCCTTAGTTACACATGCCTATGTATCATAAGAAGAAACTACTCTAATTTTAGTGTTATTTAAAGGCATCTTTTCTGAGCAAAACACTATGAGACTGGAAATCAATTACAGGAAAAAAAACTGTAAAAAACACAAATACATGGAGGCTAAACAGTACACTACTAAATAACCAAGAAAACACTGAAGAAATCAAAAAATACATAGAAACAAATGACAATGAAAACATGATGCCCAAAACCTATGGGATGCAGCAAAAGCTGTTCTAAGAGGGACGTTTATAGCAATTCAATCTCACTTCAAGAAACAAGAAAAATCTCAAATAAACAATCTAAACTTACACCTAAAGCAAGTAGAGAAAGAAGAACAAAGAAAACACAAAGTCAGTAGAAGAAAATAATTATAAAGATCAGAGCAGAAATAAATGAAATAGAAATGAAGAAAACAATAGCAACAATCAATAAAACTAGAAGTTGGTTCTTTGAGAAGATAAACAAAATTGATAAACCTTTAGGCAGATTCATCAAGAAAAAAAGAGAGAGGACCAAATCAGTAAAACTAGAAATGAAAAAGGAGAAATCACACCTGACACTGCAGAAATACAAAGGATTGTAAGAGACTACTACAAACAACTATATGCCAGTAAAAGGGACAACCATGAAGAAACAGACAAATTCTTAGAAAGGTACAATTTTCCAAGACTGAACCAGGAAGAATTAGAAAATATAAACAGACCTATCGCAAGTAATGAAATTGAAACTGTAATTTAAAATGTTCCACCAAACAAAAGTCCAGGACCAGATGGCTTCACCAGCGAATTCCATCAAACATTTAGAGAAGAGCTAACACCTATCCTTCTCAAACTCTTCCAAAATATAGCAGAGGGAGGAAAACTCCCAAACTCATTCTACAATGCCACCATCACCCTGGTACCAAAACCAGACAAAGATGTCACAATGAAAGAAAACTACAGGCCAACATCACTGATGAACATAGATACAAAAATCCTCAACAAAGTACTAGCAAACAGAATCCAACAACACATTAAAAGGATCATACACCATGATCAAGTGGGATTTATCCCAGGAATGCAAGGATTCTTCAAAAATACACAAATCAATCAATGTGATAAACCACATTAAGAAATTAAGGAATAAAAACCATATGATGAAAGAAGTAAACCTGTCACTGTTTGCAGATGACATGATGCTATACATAGAAAATCCTAAAGATGCTACCAGAAAACTACTAGAACTAATCAATGAATTAGGTAAGGTTGCAGGATACAAAATTAATGCACAGAAATCTCTGGCATTCCTATACACTAACAACAAAAAATCAGAAAGAGAAATCAAGGGAACAATCCCATTTACCATCACAACAAAAATAATACAATACCTAGGAATAAACCTACCTGAGGAGGCAAAAGACTTGTACTTAGAAAACTATAAAACACTGATGAAAGAAAATAAAGATGACATAAACAGATGGAGAAATATACCATGTTCTTGGATTGTAAGAATTAATATTGTGAAAATGACTATACTACCCAAAGCAATCTACAGATTCAATGCAATCCCTATCAAACTACCAATGGCATTCTTCACAGAATTAGAACAAAAAATTTTTACAATTTGTATGGAAACACAAAAGACCCCAAATGGCCAAAGCAATCTTGAGAAAGGAAAACGGAGCTGGAGGAATCAGGCTACCTGACTTCAAACTATACTACAAAGCTACAGTAATCAAGATAGTACAGTATTGGCACAAAAACAATGGTACAGGATAGAAAGCCCAGAGATAAACCCACGCACTTATGGTCACCTAATCTATGAAAAAGGGGGCAAGGATATACAATGGAGAAAAGACAGTCTCTTCAATAAGTGGTGCTGGGAAAACTGGACAGCTACATGTAAAAGAATGAAATTAGAACACTTCCTAACACCATACACAAAAATAAACTCCAAATGGGTTAAAGACCTAAATGTAAGACCAGACAATATAAACTCTTAGAGGAACACATAGGAAAAACACTCTTTGACATGAACCAGAGCAAGATCTTTTTTGACCCACCTCCTAGAGTAATGAAAATAAAAACAAAGATAAACAAATGGGACCTATAGAAACTTAAAACATTTTGCACAACAAAGGAAACCATAAACAAGATGAAAAGACAACCTTCAGAATGGGAGAAAATATTTGCAAATGAAGCAACGGACAAAGGATTAATCTCTAAAACATACAGACAGCTCATGGAGCTCAATATCAAAAAAAAATTAAAATAGAAACTGAATGAACTAAATGCCCATAATGCTACAAAACATGGAAACTGTCTAAGACAACATTGATTCTTAGAAAATTATAAAAGTAACAGAAATAGTAAACAAGCAAAGAAATACATCTCTTTTTCAAATATAGTCATTCCAGAAAATACTCAGCCTAGGGATTGATTGAAGGTGAGAACCAGAAAAGTAACCAAAGCATTAAAGCATGCTTTTGCCTTGTGGAGTATATGTCTAAATAATAATCTTGAGATTTGTGCTTTTATAGCCTCCGGAAGCAGAAACGTTCTAAGGCTAAGGCTCACCTAAAGTGTAGATTTTCACAGGAGATTGTCTCCCATGCATGAACCTGGACCTAAAGATCTATACCTTCAGCAGAAGAGGAAATAAAGAATAAGGTTCTGCCCAGGAGACTGCAAGAAACATTTTGTATATCATACCTTAGAACAAAGTAGGAATAGGGTTGGAAATCTATCCTGGTAATTCACAATTATAAGCCAGACCTCACCAATGTTTAGAGCTTGAATATCCATAATTTATAATTTTGAGGCTGAATAAACAACTTCAAAATGAGAATTTAGTTTAGAATCGATCCAGACTAGTAGTGCTTCAATAGCAAATATAATCATTCTGGAGAAATCTAGCTTATTTCAATTTTCAGAGAATAACCACAGATTAAAAAAAAGTTCACAATCCAAAAAGTAAAAACAACAAAGAGACAAACAAAACATAAAAGGAAAACAAGACATCATAAGCAAGAGCCAGCAGAAGTAACAGATGATTCCAACATAGCAAATGTTCAAATATTGTAATTATCAGTCTCAGAATATAAAATATGTGTGCTTAAAATGTCTCAAGAAATCAAAAAGAAAACAATGAAGAAAATAACTCTTAACATTAAACATGCAATAACTGAAATGAAAACTTCAGTTGATGAGTTTAACAATAGTTTAGATACAATTGAAGAGACAGTAGGTGACTTGGAAGATAGACCTGAAGAATTCATATGTATGTATATTTTAAAAATCCATCTCTGAGACACAAGGCAGTGAAAATATGAAAGAGACGTTTAGCGATGTTGAGGACAGAGAAGGTCTAAAATACTTCTCACTGAAATTTTAGAAGAAGAGAGAGAAGGTGGCTGAGGCCGTATTTGAAGAGATAATGGCTGAGAAATTTTCAAACCTATTGGAAAGACATCAATCCATTGACTTCAGAATTCCAATGAGTTACAAGATCGGTTAATAAGAAGAAATCTACATCTAGGCATGTAATAGTGAAATTGCAAGATACCAAAGACAAAGAGAAGATCTTAAATGTAGTGAAAGAGAAAAGATAGACTAACTTTATTGAAGACAGAGTTAGAAAAACCTGTGAATTTTTATCAGAAACAACAGAATAAAGAAGACAGTGATATACTATCTTTACAGTTCATTAAGGAAAAAGAAACCCAAAGTTTCTTAATCTAAAATTCTAGTTTTTTTTTTTTAAAATTGAGATGAAATGAAGATTTCTAAACAAAAACTGGGAGAGTTTGTTTACTACCTACATACCCTCTACTAATGTAATTTTAGAACTGTGCATGTGTGTGTATACATAACATATATATAGAAAGAACAGTATGGAGGTTCCTTAAAAAACTAAAAACTAAAAATAGAACTATCATACCACCCAGCAATCCCACTACTGGGCATATACCCTGAGAAAACCATCATTCAAAAAGAGTCATGTACCACAGCGTTCACTGCAGCACTGTTTACAATAGCCAGGACATGGAAGCAACCTAAGTGTCCATCGACAGAGGAATGGATAGAGAAGATGTGGTGCATATATACAATGGAATATTACTCAGCCATAAAAAGAAATGAAATTGAGTTATCTGTAGTGAGGTGGATGGACCTAGAGTCTGTCATACAGAGTGAAGTAAGTCAGAAAGAGAAAAACAAATACCATACGCTAACACATATATATGGAATCTAAAAAAAAAAAAAAAAAAAAAAGGTTCTGAAGAACCTAGGGGCAGGACAGGAATAAAGACAAGACACAGAGAATGGACTCGAGGACACGGAGAAGGGAAAGGGTAAGCTGGGACGAAGTGAGAGAGTGGCATTGACATATATGCACTTCCAAATGTAAAACAGATAGCTAGTGGGAAGCAGCCTCATAGAACAGGGAGATAAGCTCTGTGCTTTGTGACCACCTAGAGGGGTGAGATAGGGAGGGTGGGAGGGAGATGCAAGAGGGAGGGGATATGGGGATATACGTATACATATAGCTGATTCACTTTGTTATACAGCAGAAACTAACACGACATTGTAAAGCAATTATACTCCACTAAAGATGTTAAAAACACACACACACATATATATATAAATTACATATATGTATGCATGACTATGTATTCACACATATCTATGTATGTGTGTATATATTTACATACACTCACACATGCAAAGACAGGAAGAAAGAAATGCTAACAACTGGTAAATCTGGGAAGGATATATGGGAATTTTTGTATTATCCTTACTACAAATAAAAAGTTAAGGAAAAACAAAACAAGTAAAATGATAATAGATCCCCCATATATTTAGAAATTGGACATTTTCTAAATAACTCATGGGTCAAAGAAGAAATTATAATGGGAATTAGGAAAAATTAGAAATGAACAGAAATAAAATTACCAAATTTCAACACCAATTTATCCACACTTGTGGAATGCAGTTGAAGAACACCTAAAGGGAAATTTATAGTCTTAAATGTTTATATTAGAAAAGAAGAAAGACTAAGAACTAATGAATCAAACATACATTTTAAAGAAGTTAGAGAAAGAACAACAAAACAAGTTAAGAGAAAAACACAAAGAAGTCAATAAAGAGCAAAAATAACAAAATTAAACAAAAATTAAGAGAGAATAAACTTCCCAATTTTTTCTTTGAAAAGACTAATAAAATTGACAAACTTCTGAGGATTTTTCAGGATTAAAAAAAAATGAAAGGGATCATAAATAACATCACATAAAAAAATAAGAATGCTACAAATATTAGATACACATTAATATATTTCTGCCAATAAATTTGATAATTCATAAAATGAAAAATTCCTAAAATATAACTTATCAAGCTAGCCTGAGAACAAACAGAAAATCTTAATAATATTGTTAATCTTGTAAGAAATGTAATCTGTGGTTGAAAATCTTCTCACCCATAAAACTCCAGGCCAAGTCTTCTATATAAATTTCTTCTACCGCATATTCAAATAACAAATCACACCTATCCTATCCAAACTATTCTAGAATGTAGAAAAAAGAGGGAAAATTCTCAAACCCATTTATAAAGCAAACGTATCCTTGATGCCAAAACCTGAAAAATCGTATAATACCATATCAATTTCATTCATGAATGTAGATGCAGAGGGATCCGGTAATGTACAAAATATAACTCTTATGACAGAGTGGAGCTGCTCTAGAAATGCAAGTGTAGCACAGGCTCCTAATATTCACTCATAGCAGGTTCCCCACTTCTTTTGGGCACATGGCAGAATTTCATTTCTCCACACCAGTCTAAGCAGTTCAGGGAAAAGGGCTGTGGGCAGAAGAGACAAGAGCCACTTCTGGGTTAGAACATTTAATTGCCAAAGAAAGACGTTTTGATGCTCTGCTCCTGTGCTATAGTGATCATTAAAGCACTCATTAAGATGGTTCGTCCATCAGCTCAGGTCCTGGAGTGACTAATATAAGTATAGGTTCCTTGCTGGACATGTAACAATTATTGTTTTAACTGAGATTAGGAGGCATGCTTATTAACTCAGCACAGCCTAATCTACACTGACTGATACATCATGGTTGATTTTAACATTAGAAAATCTACTAATGTAATTTGCCACATTCACAGATTAAGGAGAAAAACAAACTAAATAGATGTGAAAAAACGCTGGTGATAAAATTAAATATCCATTCATGATAAAAACTCTTAAACACTTGAAATAGAAGTACTTTACAAAAGGACACTATCATACAAAATAGTGAAACATTGAAGATATTCTTTTTAAGACCACTCTTTAAGGTTGGCTGTCAATATCACTTCCATTCAACATTATTTTAGAAGCTGTAGACAGTACAATAAGAGAAGAGAGAAAAACTAGTTTAAAAATTGGAAACAAATAAAACTGTTCCTATTAGTAAATTATATACCAGTCTGTATAGCTTCCAATATAAAGATAAACTGTTAGAATTAACAGGAGATTTTGGTAAGGTTCTCAGAAAGTTAATTATTATATAAATTATCTGCATGTTTTATACTCCAGTAAACAGAACATAAATTTAAAATACGCCACTCACAGCAGCATCCAAAACCTCCTGTTCTTAAGAATACATATAACAAAATATGTGCAAGACTGTTTCGGAAAAATTATAAGACTTTGTTGAAAGACATTGAAATGGTCCTAAATGAATGTAGAGATAGACCATATTTATGGATTAGTAAAATCAGTGTCTTAAAGATGTTGATTTTCCCTCCAACCTAACTGTGGATATAGTTTAAACTCCCTTTTCCCAAAGAAGAACATTTTTTCAAATTTGATAACTCAACAGACCAATTCTAAAACGTATATGGAAGTGCAAAATTCCAAGAATAGCTAAAAGAACCGGGTGGGACCACTGGCTCTACCAGGTATCATGACGATGGACTATTAAGCCAGTGTGACATTGGCGTAAGCTGGCCAGTGGAACACAGCGATAGCTAAGAATCAGAGCCATGTGCAGATGAACAGCTGGTAAATGTCAAGGTGCTATTGGAGTCAATGAGACCAGGGTGGACTTTTCAGTAAGTGACGCCATGGTAAGACATGCATACGGAAAAGGAAACTGGACTCATCCCTCATACATGGCACAGACCAATTCCTGATTGCTGAGAGACCTAAATTCACGAATGCCATCTATTATTTTAAAAATTTAAATTCCTGTGGTGCGTAATACAAGGCCTTGAACCAGAGGCAGAAGTGAGGAGTGATGTGTGTGTGTAAAATTATAAATGGTTATTATTTCATTTTATATATAGACAACGTCAAGTCATCCAAAAAGGTTTTGTAGATTAGAATTAGTATAACTACTCAGAGAATTTTTAAAGAGGAGGTGGGGTATGTGTGTATGAAAACACAGTGTAACAAACGTGACTTGGAAAAGATTCTGGGGAGAAAAAGATGCATGAGAATCAGTTTTGTCCTCAAGGAGTTCACAGTCCATTAGATAACATTCATGAGACTTAACTGGCTATTTCTGTCATCACTGCCTTCCTACATTCTCCATACTGTCAAAAGCTGTACAGAAAGAGCCCTGAGACAGTCAAGTGCAGTTACAAAGGTCAGAAAGACCAAGGATTTGGGATCACCTAGAATAGATCCCCGAAAAATAACTCCACACAGAACCCTTCCTGAAGAAAACAAAAACGTATCCATTGTTTCGAATTCTTTTTTTTTTTTTTTTTTTTTTTTTTTGCGGTACGCAGGGCTCTCACTGTTGTGGCCTCTTCCGTTGCGGAGCACAGGCTCCGGACGCGCAGGCTCAGCGGCCATGGCTCACGGGCCCAGCCGCTCCTCGGCACGTGGGATCTTCCCGGACCGGGGCACGAACCCCTGTCCCCTGCATCGGCAGGCGGACTCTCAACCACTGCGCCACCAGGGAAGCCCATGTTTTGAATTCTTAGACAATTAACCAAGTGTAATTACTGGTTACTGAATAAGATAACTTGTAGTATTTATATCAATTACATACACATCCTTTTAATTCTTTTAATTATGTACCTTAATGGTCTTACTACTGATAACTAGACAACAAGGTTTACTAAACATGCACATGTTCTTCATTAAATAAGAGGAGTATTAGATCATTAGATCTGTCAAATTTTAGCTGAATATATAACATACTTCCGTGAATTACAGGAAAAACATCTTTTAACGCACGTTAAGCAACCTGCAACTGATTATGCTGGTCACCAATAGTGGTTGACTTTGCCCATCACTTACAGTAAGTCATCTCTCGTTGATCACTTGAGCTTCATTATTCATGTAACTACTGTGATCATTATGACACTAATGACTGTTGAAGTCTAAATGTGTGAAATTAATTCATTAACAAGTGTAAATATGCATCCATGAAAGGACAGTATAGAAAATGGAAAACAAAACTTTGGTCCTCTGTTAAAAATGAGAAATTAGTACCTAGATTAGAATATCAGGAGGGTGTATACATGAGCAGTGAATGTAACCCTACTGTGACCATGGTTGGATAAACTGAGTTACAGTTAACCATATAGGAATGAACATGCAGAACACGTATAACCCTTTTCTCATGGACTAAACTGGAAAATCTAGCTCAGTTTCTTGAGTTCGAAATAAATTCATCATAAAGGTGACCTAATGGTTGACACATTTTAGAATTTGAGGGTGACCTGGTGGTGACAAGCCACCCCACTGATCACCAGTCTTTTTTCAACTGATCTCACTGGCTTGCTGGGTGTCCCCTTTTTCCTCCACAGTTCTGTGTCTGTCCTTCCTGAAGCAGAGTGCTCGGTCAAAAGGACACTTTTTTTAAAACGTTGAACAACTTTCTATGTTGATTTCTGTTTAGGTAAGTATCCAATTTCTAGTTTATCTGAACCTCCTAGAATTGAAGAAATGGCACTGGAAAATTAATAGTAAGAGTCAGAACATCCTGTGCTTTAGAGCTCTTATTTTAAAAAGCAATCTATTTCAAACCAACCTCCCAAAGCTGTCCCCAACAGGCTAGCTGGGGGACGGTGTGCGCCCTTTTTCTCTGACAAAAGGATATAACCACCTGCCTGACACTTCAGTCCACCTCACAAAGAGATGCCCGAACGCCTGACAGGATCACTCATAGTTGGCTCCGAGGCCAGCTATTCCCCCCGCCCATGCCAAGGCTGAGGGCAGGAACCTGAGCTCGTCCTGGGGAGGGAGGCATCCCAGGTGCAGGTGCACGCCAGCTGGAGGCTGCTTGAAAGCCAGTTGGTGCCTAGGAGTGCAGATCCACACGTGCTGTGATGCTGAGCCTTCCCGCATCCCAACTCCCTCATGTGGCAAGCCCCCCGGAATACTGGTGATTAGGCCCATATTTAAAATGGTCAGTGACTGACAGGACGGGAAAACAATGCATTTGAAATAGCAGCCCAACCCTTCCTTACAGATTTAGTCGAATGAGTTGGGCATTTCTCTTTAGTCTGAAACAGACAAACACGACACAGGAATATGTTACTGAAAATGCCATATGTCTGATTTGGAGAAGAAAAGGTTTGATTCAGTAAGAATTTGTTGAGCGACAACCAGGAGTGAGTCAGCAGGGGGAAATGCTGTGGGCAATAAAAATCCCCTCCATTCTTCCTTTGTTTGTTTTAGCAAATTTATTTTTTCTTTTAGGTTTAGTTTTCTTTCTCCAGCCTGCATGAATCTAAATGCAGTTGGTCTGCAGATATCCAAAGCAGACTTAAAAAAAAAAAAACCTCCTGTACTTTAACATACGCTCCGAGTTGGAGTTGCCTTAATTAGAGTTAACTTTCAAACAAAGATTTAATCAGTTCTCAACCAGGCGCCAGGTGCTATGTTAGGAGTTGGGGAGAGAAGGATGCCCCTTGCCCTTGAGAAGCAGCAGCTTAAAGAAGGAGGAGGCATCTGACCGAGTCATTCCAATCTAACCTAATCCACGGGGCAGCGCAAGTGGTTAAGAATAGTGCCAAATGTGTCAGGGCGAGTAAGAAAGTTTCCAAAAGGAATAGAATGGTGCAAAAGAACAGTGTGGGGAGTGACATGAAATGCATGGAGGTGTAAAAGCCGAGATGTCCTCTTCCAGTTGAACAACAACACGTGGAAAGCTGAGTGAAAGCAGTCGCTATGGGGATGAAAGAACTTAGCACTAGGATGGGCAGGGCTAGAGATCAGTTGGCTCGAGGCACGAGGGGCAAAGGAACCAGGGAGACAACAGTAGTCAACTGATCACGTGCCTGTTGCCATTTTGGTGAACCAACTTGTTTTCTTCTGCTTTATGCCTGTTAGAGTTAGGTTTTTATCACGAAGAAACCACACCCTTGCATGCTGCGTTCTCATGAACACATTATGTCAGATTTGCTTTCTTTTTCTTTGAAACAAACACCACATTGTAAGCCTCCTACTTCATTGCTTCAGGTTGCTTACAGATGTATTTTTATCCACCGTGCACTCAGCACTCTGGCACCTACTACGGAGAGCACACATGAAGTAGAAAAGCCATGGTCTACTGTGAGGTCATAGTGTAGTCTGGAAGACAAGAGGCACACATATTATGCTCTCTCCACATTGCAAACAGCGTAGGACAGTTCCTGGCTGTTCAGAGAGGGACGGGATTATTTTGGTGGGACTGACCCTGGAATGCTGGGTAGAAGTCGGAAAGGTGAGACACCGGATGACATTTCCAGCTACGAGAGGAAGAGGCACGAAGGCATCTTGATGTGTTTTTGAGGCAGTTGGCGGGTGGGCTTGTCTGAAGCAGCGGCTGCCACCTTGGGGGGCACATCAGAAATAAGATTGAGGGTCCTGAACGCCAGGCAGAGAAGTTAAGGCACTGTGTATCAAGATAGCATAGAAAAGGCACACAAAGTCTTCCATAAATGTGCCAATCGTGTCCTGTTGTTTCTCCAAATTCCTCCACACCATGAAAGCCCGAGAGCAGGTGTGGGTCTTAGTCACCTTTGTGTATATCTATGCATTTATGTACGTCACCCATGCTTCCAGTGTTGGTACAGAGCATGCCGGATTAGCCCTGGAACCCTCTGAATTCTTAGTTTCTCGCTCCCAGTCAATAACTTCTCACCCACTGTAACATCACCTGAGTAGCCCCTATTTTACCCCTTGTGTAAGTGATTAGATACTGGCTGGTTTCAGGACAAGCAAGCCTCCTTGGTAAGTTCAACCACATCACAGAACCTGTTCTCTACAAAGCTTTGTTCTTCCTTCCCCAATGTCCTGTGATTGATGTGCCGGAAAGCAGATTTTTATGACATTTCCCCATATTTTGAAAAATATGGAAATGAAGATCAGTCATCTTTGAAAATGACTGGGATACCTTATTTTATTTTTTTATAGTAGAGACAGTATTCCTTTATGTCTAGTCTTTTATAGCTCAAAAATCGGCTTTCCTGCACATTAAACACATGTTAATCAAAATTATGGGTTAATGCTTTAAGGGTCAAAGAATGGATGGCAACGATATTAAACAATGCACCATTTGGCTTTTCTAACTTCTGTAGCAGAAAATCAAACTGGAGAAATAAAAACTCTCTATCAAAAATGGACTTACTAGATGTACACCTACAGATGACAAAATCACCTTGTAATTTTTGCAATCCTTTAACCTAAGTTGGAAAAAAGGTAAATAATTTAATCATAATTTTTTTTTAAATTTGTGGAGAGCAAGGGATAAGAATGAGAATTATCTTTAAGTCATATCTATTTTTAAACATGAAAAAGGATAAATGTTTATTACTTACTGTTTATCTTTATGTCATTTATATTTAATCAGAAAAACAAACATTTTCATAGATTATGGAAAATCAGTTTGTGGGAGGAAGAAGATTTTTAACATTATTTTTAAGAATAGTTTTTATTCTCATTAGGCCAATGTCTAATGGAGCTTATATGTGTATGAGAAGTTACAGGAAAATGTCCCCCAGAATTAAGGTATAAAGTTAGGGAAATATCATTCTGAAACTGAAATAGTAACAATTCCAATCAGTAAACTCTCCCGTCTTAACATCTGCAGGAGGGGCCTTCCCTGGGGAAACCTAGTTACAGGGTCATATTCCTCAGGAATCTTTGCAGGACTATGAAGTATTTAGAGATTTGAGTCCATTTGGGAAGGTCACAGTTATTAAATATCTGTTATGTGTTTACTATATGCCAGGCACTGTGCAAGGCAATTTATATAACATGATCTAATCGCATCCTTATCTCTTTACTCTGAGGTGGCGTTATTCTTCCTAATTTATAGATGAAAGAACTGAGGATGGAGAGAGAGGAACGAGATTTCAGCTAGATGCTGCTGTTCTTACAGAAAGCATCTACCATGAGCAAACCCACCATACAGGTGTAGACGCTTGGCAATTTCACAGGACAGAGTTCTTCGGAGACCAAGATTCTCCTCGACATCCCGGAGCACCCTCTGCTCGCACGTGTGAGATGTTGTCCCTGGTGTCTGAATTATCAGGGTGCTTTTCTCTTTCCCACTAGGTCCCTGCGTCTTGGCCCCCATGGGTCCTAGCAGCGCACGTCAAGACAATAATTCAAGTTCAAGTGCTTTACGTGGGAGGTGAAAGAACCATCGGAAGTAGGAAGAGCGTGTAACTGCTAGAGGGGCATTATCACACCAGCCGTCCCTATGAGTGACCGGAGCTTACTCATGCTGGGGAAACGCTGGGAGCCAACGTCTAACACACGAGTCAGAGTTCTCTCCCCTCCCGTTGGGCATTGCCAGAGGGCTGCTCTTGTGTGGCAAGGAGTGCAGGTGCTGGCATCTGGAATCAGGAACATGGAACGACCAGTGTGCACTCAAGTGGTGACAGTGAGGGACGGGGGGGCCCGACAGCATTTGCTACAAAACCCTTCACGCCGAGCACGGAGCTGATTGCACTGTAGGTGGGCAGTAAACACGTATTGAGGGAGACTGTCATTCTGATTTATCAATCAATAACTTGCTCATCTGGCTAGAGTGAGTCTCTCCTCCTAAACTCGATCAACTTTAAGCCAAATGACAAAACTGAGTTTCTAAACATTTAAGCTTAGGACCAAGCCCTAAACAGCTGTGATTTCACCTGTGAACTGTCAGAATCCAACAGCTGGCACTCCCCTTGAACACGCATGCAGCCCCATCAGTGTACCTCTCTTTGTTCCTATCCATGTAGCAGGCTCTATCCAACACAAAGTTCTAGACAAAAACATTATTATATCGCTTCACCTTCTGAGAAACTATAAAATCTATTAAACAGGTCCATTGCAGGAGTTCTGGGAGTAGCTGAAAATGATCTGGTGTGAGATAGTGACAGCTTCAGACGCAGACATAGAAATAATTCACCCCTTAAGGATCTAATTATAGTGAACACTCTAAAGTGAAGTAAGACTTCACTATATGAATTCAAAGAAGCCTATCTAAGATGGGGTGTGTGTGTGTGTGATTCACGCTGTTATTTCACCTAAGAGTCTATGAGATGAATGAGGATGGAGAAGTGGGTCCCAGTCACCTCGGCTTGGGAGAGAGATTACACCCATTGCACAGAGATCAGACGGTGTCACCACAAGCTGGCCCCTGAGAGACAGGGTGGTACCATGGAAGGATGATGGGATTTGGAAGGAACCTGACGTCCCAGGTTCACACCTTGTTTTTTGCTGTCGTTGTTGTCGATTTTTGTTTTTGTGTTTTTTAGCATTTATAGCACGTATTCAGTTTTTTGCTATCCCGTTACAACAATGAAGTTAATAAAATTGACATCTAATTACAACTAACAAGCATAGTCAGACCTTGTCACTAAGTGTTGTAATCCAGGTAAGGAACATACACTCCTTGAGCCCTAATTTTTGCATTGGTCAAACAGGATAATAATGGCTACTTCCTTGGGCTATCTTGAGGGTACGTGCAAATAGTGGGCTTTGTAAGCTCTCAAGTGCTATTCAGATACCATTAGTGTTGGAAGAAATAGGATGGATGCCATTGAATATCCTCCAGATACCAAAGAAAACCCAATGGACTTTCCTGGTGCAGGAGCCTTTGGTCCGGACCATCCCGGAAGTCCCTTCACCAGAATGGGTGGACAGGACTGCAAACCTCGTGGTCATCAGAGGAGCACATCAAAAGCCAGATGACGGCAGGAGCAGCTTCGCTTTCACTTTCTCCCTGGAAACCAAGGCCAATTAACCAGGAGATTATAAACATTCAGTTTAGTGAGAGAAAATAGCTCTGCCCCTTTTCCTCCATGAAAAAGGCTCAAGGCAGATACCTGAGTTCCTACCAATCAGTTTCCAAGCAAGCAGTTTCCTCTCTCTCCCTCTGGAAGCCTAATTGGAGGCATCAAGATCACAGCTGATATCCTTTCCCGAGAAGTCAGAGGAAGAAGACCCATCGTTCTTTTAATGAGCTGCGTCTGATGACCGGTCCAAACACTAGCATCGCCCTTGCGTCTTCCCTGTGCTCGTACATGAGGAGCCAATGTGGAAACAGCCGGTCTGCTTTGCAATGACTCTCACATTTCCTCTCTGCAGAAGAGACCTTATGCCTCGTTAGGGCTTGTCCTGCTAATTGTTTTACGGGGTTGGTCTCATTTCCTGGTTGAGATCGCCCACCCCGGGGGCGAGTCGCTGGGTCACCGGGGTCCCTCCATCGGCCGCGGAGTCTGGCCTGGTGTAGGGCACACAGTCATCCTCTCCAAAGGGCTGATGACGGAAGTGACCTTCTGTGTGCGAACAGTGACTGTCAGCGAGGTGAGAGCTTTCGGAAGCACTGCTTGATCCGGATTACACCCTGTGGAGGAGGCCCATCAACAAAGCCTTGGGTGTGTTGAGTGGACACTTCACAGGGAAAAAGTGCTGTTGCAGTGTGAGAGAAGCTTCTGCGTGAGCTACTTCTCAACCCCTCTGGTGGAACGGGGAGCCGGGCCGGCTTCTGGCTCTGCTGGGTGCCCCGAGCTGTTTGCGATGAGAATGGAGCTGAATTCGAACTCTCCACACTGTATTTCTCCTTTGCAAAACATGAGTGCCCTGAATTACTAGGGAGAGGATGAGAAGAGCTGACAAACTACTGTGTTTCACGAGTCACCACTACTGACTTGAAAAGTCATCTGGGTCTCGCCGGGTCCTAACACACCTGCCAGTTAGAACGAGTGATGGCTGAAGTGATACTGTTCGCAGTGACCGACTAGGCACAAGCAGTCTGGCAGGCTAGTAACAGCTGGGCCTTTTTCTCGGGTTTTCCCCTGCATGGCGTTGCTTGTCCTGTTTGATTCTGGAAGGTAAGCGAGAGCGGCATTGCTGTGCGTCCTCTTCTACACGACTCGCCTGCCCAATGTCAGTTACTCAGCCAGGAAATGACAGGCGTGAGATCAGAGCCAGGTCTCCCGATTCCAGATTTTATGCCATTGCTACAACATCACACTTCCTTCCCGGGAGAGAAGAGGATTGTCTAAGAGTGGCTGAAATCCTTCATTTTCCATGGGGGTGAACAAGGGCACGTGTGAATTTTATCTTCCTTTAGGGCAGTGGTTCTTAACCCTGGTCGCACATTAAAATCATCTGGGGATTTAAACAGTATCTTTTCTGGGACTTCACCCCAAGCCAATTAAATCCAAATCTCTTAGAGGGGCCCTAGGCATCTGTATTTTTCAAAAGCTCCCTGGGCGATTCTAATGTGTAGCCAGGGTTGAATTCCACTGCCTTGGAGTCATAATCCGTGAAACACTGACTGTATTTTTCCGCTTTTAAACCGCTTTGGGAGTGCAGTAATGAAACATTCTAGTAGTAACTCGGCTGGTGGCCTCGGAAGACAGGCCCTGGCCTTGGTCCTTAGCAGAGATTCAGATTCATCTAGAGATTGGCAGGAAGATGAGCCGGTAAAGAAACACTTCTACTGCCTGGATCTGTAACAGCAGAGCCGTCAATCCAGAAACTTCGTAAGGGAAATAAATTACTTTCTGATCCTTTCACACATTTTAATTATGTTACCTTAATAGTTTTACTACTGATGGCCAGAAAATTAACATTTCTAGCGCTATCAACACATAACCACTGATGTCCTTCATTAAATAACTAGTGGTTGGTTCTCCCCTGCTTAGGTTTTCTTCAAATAATTATGGATAACTTTATTCATTTCAAGGTTAACTTAGGAATTTCAGGAATTAGCTTTTGCATACATCCCATTCGTTGAGGAACGTTATTTAGTTACAGCTCCATAGGAATAGGTGTACATACGTGGAATGCTTTTATAGTTCTTTAAAAATTAATCTACTACTGACAAATGTGTGATGAGTATTTACATTAAGAATTCCTTTACAATACCTTGGGCTGTTTTGTGTGGAACTCTTTAAAGTATGTATTCATTGGCAAGCTCCCTTCTGTGCCAATCCTTGTGCTAGGTTTTGGGAATCACAGATATGCATATGCTACGGATCTTCCTTTATGAGAAATGCTATGATACAGATATCAAAAAGGAGGAGAGAAGATAGACTTCAAAGAGGAATTGATTTCTTTTTTTTTGAGTCTATGTAAAACATTTCTTAGTAAACAATCCTTTGGTCTTGAGTCTCCAAATCACCATATTCACTGAGCTCTCAGGCATATGCTTTCCATATTTCATGCAAGAAATAGGACGTTCATGATTCGCTTGGGTTTTTTTTTGTTTTTTTTGTTTTTTTTTTGCGGTACGCGGGCCTCTCACTGCTGTGGCCTCTCCCGTTGCGGAGCACAGGCTCTGGACGCGCAGGCTCAGCGGCCACGGCTCACGGGCCCAGCCGCTCCGCGGGATGTGGGATCCTCCCGGCCCGGGGCACGAACCCGCGTCCCCTGCATCGGCAGCCGGGCTCTCACCCACGGCGCCACCAGGGAAGCCCTCCACATCCTTGTATATCAATTTGTATACCAATGAAATGGTGGACAGGTAGCTGATAGAATTTTCTCACAATACTTTGGAGGAAAAAAATTAATATCAACTACCCTGAATCTTTTTTTTTTCTATGATAGTAGCTTCCCAGTGCTGGTAGAATAGAAACACCACAGATTCTTACTCTGATAATGCACAGAAACACATCCTATTAAGGCCTTTGGAGTCATTTCTGAGAACGGAATTAAAAATGTGACAGGTAGCCCATAACTTTCCAGAACTATCAATTAAATGGACTCTGCGTGTTCAGTGACTCAGTTCGTCCTCAAATGTCAGTCAGTGCCCAGTGGTCTTAAGGCTCTGTAACCTAGTGGCCTGACATAATTAACGTGCCTCTCTTATCCATCTACTTCCTGTCGGAGCATGGCTAGGGCACCGAGCAGAAGAGAGTTCAGCGAGTTAGAGGATTGCTTTTCATTAATTTTAATGCTTTTCCATTGTTACAGGTGCCGTGAATGTTAAATCTTTGCCCTGATCAGCAACTCATGCTGTTATGATTTAGTCATTTTTCACTTTTCCCCTCATGACGTGTAGAAATGGAAAGCTAGGACACCTAAGTGTATATCTTTTTCTGGCTTTAGAACCAGACATTGGGGGTTGTTGTTTTACACTGTGTTATACTGTATCCAAAAAATGTCTGCTGAGAGAATCCTCGTAGCAATGTGTATATTGGGCTAATAGACTTGCGGCACTATTAATAGATTATGTTATCGGAAAAAAATGTGAAACAGTCCCACACCGACGTCCCTTTGAAAGACTAAGCAGTACACTCAGCAGGAGCTCTGTTTTTAAATGTCTTCATACATCTGTATCTTTTTAAGATGCAACAGTCTTCACAATGCTGTTGTTTCCCCCTGTACACATAAGCCATGTCTTCAGAAGTCTGATTAATTTGAACACAATCAAGGGCAGAAGAGATAGCTGTCGTTTAGTGAACCAAAGCAATCCACTGCCAACTGCAATGAACTCTGAAGCTGTCATCGAGTCAAGCTGTGAGAGAGACGACGGCGATTACAAGCAATAGTGTCCTTCAGTGGTTTCATAATTTCTCTTTGTTTGGTTACATTTCCAGATTTCCAATCGTTATCGTAAGAACACTTTTGGAGAGAAATCTTTTCCCCAGGGGTTACTCTCAACAACTTAGTGTATTGCTTTCTTCCCCATCATTGATTCAAGGATAGAAGCTCATCAGGTAAGAAGCATTGTGATTACAAGTTGTATATACATTATTTAAAGGGGTGCAGCCAATCAAAACAGCGATCTAAGTGACCACTTTCCTCTTGATGCCTTTGCAACTCCTACTCAAAAAGCAAATTTCTGATTGATAGAATAGTTTTGAAGTTACTTCAAAAAGGCCATTCTTTTGGATGGGAGGACGATGTCAATATGAATGGTTCACATACCTGAACAGTAACTCTTTTATGACAAGTTTACAGAGAAGGACACCAAAAGAACAACAAACAGGGGAGTAAGGAAGCCGTCGGGAGACAGTGATAGAAGGCAAGGCAGGTAATTAAGGCCTGTCCTGGAAAGAAGATTCATGAATTTGATGCTCCCTACTTATTCCAGCCCTGGCTAAAGAAAGTCATCACTGTTGAATAATCTGTTACCCAAACACTCGCATTCAATAGACAGTTCACTCATACCTTCCAACGGAAACATTTAGCTCTCTGTCAAAGAGACAAAGTCGCCATCTTACTTGACTTCAGACTTTGAATATCACTTGTAAGAAACAAAACACTAACCCTTTCTCACCTGCCTCAGTTAATCCCTCCACTGCATTTTGAGATTTCTCTTTTTCTTTTTTCTATTTTCTTAGATGGTATGCCTATTGCTTAGTCTTCCATATGAGTATATGTCAACTCTTTAATGAAAGCTAATAATTATAGAATAACTCATTTTAGATAGAATTCTGGAAAATATATTTTCTTGAATTATGCAAGAGAGCTAGTGCTCCCCCTTTCACTTCCTAAAATTAAACTTGGAAAACCTAGAACTTCCTAGGAGCTACCCCAGTTATCCTGCAAAATTGCCAAGAGCGGATGCCTTAAATTTAAAAGTGCATTACAAAAACCATTTTTTCCCTTCTCCTCAAAGGACATTCTGCAAGTGTCATACATACTTCTCATACATTAAGCCACGTAGTCAAGACAGGAAGCTGGATCTCCTGACTTACATACCATCAGTGGAAAAGTGAAAAAAATATATTAAACCGCCATTCTGAACAATATGGAGAATGAATAGACTAATTGGATACCTAAAGCTTTTATTTGTGTCTTAGTTTTTGTAAGAGCCCAATTCAACAAATATACTGTGTTTTGAAATTACAAAAATGTAGGGATTACAAATATTAATGACAATATCTTCCTTTAAATAAATCCCTTCCCTTTAAAACACAGAGTGTAAAATCCTCCATTTTTTGGACCCTTCAAATACTTCAGCCAAAAAAAACAAAAGCAAAACGAAACAAAAAAAAACACCCAATCAATTATGCAGTCTCTGTTGCAGAGTTTGAGGGTTTTTAAAGTATTACAAAAACCAAGAGGTAATACACTCACTATTAAGGCATTTAGCTTGGCAAGTGATTTATCTCTTTTTCTTTATCTGCATAGGGTTTTTATTTCACTGTGTGAGCAAATTTTCACTGACAAGTCATTTTTGGAGAACAGCCAGAAATGGGGGTGGGAGGGAGGGAGAAAGATCTCCTAAGATATCAAAGAACTGGAAAAAAACCTAACAGAGTGACATTTGTGGTTTCAAAAATAATACACCTTCTCCAGTTTCCTGTTCATTTACCAAAGTAAAGCTCTCTTGGTTTTCAGCTTTCATTATATAATGAGATGTACAGAAGAATTCTAACCAAAATAATTTTCTGTATGAAATGTATACAAAGAATTCTGACCAAAAACTTCGCTTCAGTGGTAAAAACATTATCTATTGTTGCCCTGTTCTTTCAGAGATTCTCCTGATGATACTACTGCTGTGTATGAAGAGAACCAAAAAGGATCTGCAGGTCAGAGTAGAAACTCGGAAGGGCTATCCACGTGTGAGTTACCATCATTATCCACTGGTGCTTGGACCACATCTTCTGAGTAATTTACACATAGTAGGCCCTCAAGGGATGCATTTCATTAAGTTGATTTCTTCTTGCAGTCTCTATGACTTATTTTTATGGCCACATACATCTGCTACTCGATTTAAGCTCTTCACGCAGCAGCTGTATAAACACCTCGCATGCAGCAACCACTTCTGGGCAAATATAACAAGACTGCTGCAGACAGGTAAACTGGGCCACAAATGTATCTACTCATTCGATTTGTAAATATTTACTCCGTGTTCATTGGTACTGAGCGCTGTGCTAGGTGCTACGGCAGTTTAAGGACAAATTAAGACAGAGCTGTGTCTTCAAGGAATCTAATTATAGACAAAGGATTAGAAGGTAGGATATAAAATGAAAACTGCAACAAGAAGCCAAAGGGAATTCAAAGGGAGAAGAGACGATTTCCTCCTCGGGGAATCTGGGAGGGCTCTAGGAGTAAGCAGCATTTCAGCCAGGCCTGGAAGGATGAGAGGGGGAAGGGAATCCTTGGATATTAGCTGGTCGAGATGTGCTGAGTAAAGACACTGAAGGGAGAAAGCACAGAATCTGCTCAGAGAACAGAAGGAGCCCAGCATGGCCCACATGTGAAACGAGACAGGGGAAGTTCTCGGAGACAAGGCTCCACCCAGCGCCCTCAACACTGCC
The DNA here is from genome assembly GCF_964374135.1 of Grampus griseus. Classification (NCBI taxonomy): domain Eukaryota; kingdom Metazoa; phylum Chordata; class Mammalia; order Artiodactyla; family Delphinidae; genus Grampus; species Grampus griseus. Next base: position 1,089,372 of record NC_139015.1, read on the forward strand.
ACCTATAGGTGGAAGGAGGGGCTCTATCGAACATCCTTAGGGAATTCTCGATCTGATTAACAGTACTGTCCATCCAGGAAAACGGAAACAAAGATGACGGAGCAATGGCTACTTATATTCCACTTTTCTTGAAAGTTTTAAAATATGCAGGTTGTCTTGAATAAGGTAAAAAAATTCGACAAGAGGGAGAGTCAAAAAAAGGCAAAGATACAAAATATTTAAGGGAAAAACATGATCCACTGAACCACATGTGCTGACATTGGCATTCAAGAAAGAGCTAAAGCTATATAAAAAGGCCCCAACCCCCTGTCTTCTATCTCTGGTACGTAAGAATGGGATATTGTTTTGTAGAACAAGACCCCAAGGTCCCCATTAGAACATGAAGATATTTACAGCAGCGGGGTTTTCGCTATGGGATTGCATGCTTTTCTTGCAAATATTTAACTTATGCTTTTGTGAGTGACGGCACATGGTTCAAGGAAAACACTAGATCAAAGCTGATACTGGGGGGTAAATGCATTTTGTCCCAGACTACTGTTTTTAGAACATTTCCCGTTAAATGTGCCTATTACCACTACTCACTGTGACCAAGGAGACATTTTTTTTTAATACTTAGTCTAGTGTGAAAGTGTATGCTGAAATAAAAGTATCCCAAATTATTGGAGTTTTTTGCTTATTGATTTAAGAAGATTAAAATTTGTTTTTCCTGTTAGTAAAAAGCTAAGTTGAATTGTTCTAGGACATAAATTACTTGACCAGTGGAGGCTAGTCTGCCCTAACTATTCTATTGAGAGAGCGCAGTCAAGGGTAGCGATCACAGAGTTGTGAGCTGTCCCCAGCCTACTTCCCTAGGTGGCTCACACTCCAGCCGGACAGCGTCCAAGCACCATATACCTGCATGGCCACACACCTGCTGGGCACCAACACAGGTAAAACCCATTTCAAGAAATGTGCTTTATATAAAACTTAATTTGCTGCAGAATTGCATTCCTTAATGGATATATTTTTCAGTATTGCTATTAGTAGAGGCTGGGAAATGTTTTAAAACACACAATATTACTTCAGATCCTGTTCTTGTTGATGAAAATTCCAAGAAGCATAGTTACTTCTAGATGGCATATGTGATTATCCAGGGGAAAAATACAAACACAATCTTAAAAGAGTGTCAGTAAGATTACAGCATATCTCTTCTCAATGGCTAGGGAAGTGCACTGGCAAACAACTGGCCCCCCTTTGCCTGGGTTTCTTTCTCCCTTTCCAGGGCTGAAATACATTGAGTAGGAAATGGGACTCCATTGTTTCACTGCAACTTCTAATCAAATTTTTTTTATTTATTCATGTGGCATTAATAGTTGGATGTCATTCTGGATGGGACTGGACAGATTTGGAGTGGAAAGAACTTGAGAATGGACACATCCATCATCTAAAGGAGGTGGTCTAGACAGATCTGGAAGGTAGCTCCAGAAGGTGACATCGCAAGGTGGTATGCAACTGACAATAGAAGGAATCTCTTGGTAGGTAACAATGACAGGTAAGCCAGGTAGGGAGGTAGCTGGTGTTGGAGAGGTCCTTCAGTGGCTACCTCCATGGAAAGGTGGACTTCCAGAGGCAGGTGGATAGCAATAAAGGGAGGTTCTTTTAACAGGTAGCCGGGATCTAACCATGGACATGGAAGTTCAAGGGGCAAGACTCATGTATGAGTCAGGGTTCAACCAGAGAAAGAGAACCAGGGAGAGATATATATTAGGAGATGTATTGCAGGGAACTGGCTTGTGTGATTGTGGGTGTTGGCTAAGCGAGTCTGAAATCTTAGGGCAGGTCATCAGGAAGGGAAATTCCAGGCACAAGCCAAAGCTGCAGTACCTGGGGAGAATTTCTTCTTCAGAAAAGCTTCACTCTGCCCTTAAGGCCTCTCAACTGATTGAATCAGGCCCACTCAGATTATCTAGGGTAATCTCCCTTGTTTAAAGCAGATGATTATGGACTTTAATTACATCTACATAATGCCTTCACAGTAACGCCTAGATCAGCGTCTGGGTGAATAACTGGGGACTATAGCTTAGCCAGAACTAATCATCACGACTCATGTCTGGAGAACTAACAAGGCTTGGTGGGCTATCCCAGTCCTGGAGAAACAGCACAACAAAGGTAAATTAGGAAATAATGTAGGACTTTGACTAAGGCCATTAAGTGAAGGATGCAGTTACTGGAGCTAGGAAATGAAGATGTTAACTTGGTAGAAGAAAGAACCAAAACCAGATATCAAAACCAAGGAGACCAGCAACAAACCACTACAAAGCTGCTGGACTTCATAAATTCCCTGCCTCTAGGAAAGTTTGGTCCCTGAGTCTTCGTCTGTAGGTGTGGTTTACAAAGTACAATCTGTGGGGACCAGGAGACCTTTAGAAGTGGGACAGTAGTTCTGAACAGGGGCGATCCTGTGTCACTTCTCCCCACAAGGGCCATTTGGAGATATTTTTGGTTGGCACAAATTGAGGGAGGTGGGTGCTATTGGCATTTAATAGACCAGGGATGCTGATGGAACTTTATACAGTGCACAGTACAGCCTCCACAGGGAAGAGTTATCCAGCCTCAAATGTCAAGGTTGAGAAACCCTAGAATGAAGTGATGAATATAGGTGGAATGTACTCAATATTCAGTGTAAATTAATTTGTAACTTTCACATTACTACTGACTATTTACAGAACTTATGCAGAAGAAGGAAGATAAAGAGAAAAGCAGCAGCAGCAGCTCTACGTTTTCTCTGGAGGCAGCACACGGCATAGCGGAAAGAGCGTGAACGTAGAGGGAGAATCCTAAGTTCAAAGCCAACCGTGACAAACACCTTTCATGTGCACTTTGAGTAATATGCTTAATCTCAATATACTTATCTATAAAATAAGAAAAATAGCTATCCCATAGGACTACTGAGAGGATTGGTGATGTTACCAGATGAATGTTAGTTACATTTACCCCAAGAGAACATTTGGGCAGCTATGACAACAATCCAGTCAAGACAGGATAAGACTGTAAATTAAGCAATGACACTACTAAGGCTTAGAAGGGAGCTGATTTCGGAAACATTTCTTAGAATCTACAAGATTTGTTGACCCAGTGGATGGGGAAGGAAGAAAGGAAAAGAGGATCCATCCAAGGGTGACTCCCATGGGTGGATGGTGTTACCATTAACAGAGATAGGAAATCCACAAACAGGACCCAGCTGATGAGGGAAGAGAATGAATTCAGTCTCAGATATGTAATGTCCTGGGTGCCTTCAGGACAGCTGGGTGGAGATCCAGGGGGAATATTAGTGGTTTACACGCCACTTGCACATGTGTTGTTCCATTTCAACTTTGATGCCATTTCATAGGCAAAACATTCGCTGACATAAATTGTACCAATGTTTTCTTAGGTCAGTCTCCCAAGGCCATAGAAATCAAAAACAAAAACAAACAAATGGGACCTAATTGAACTTACAAGCTTTTGCACAGCAAAGGAAACCAGAAACAAAACGAAAAGACAACCTACAGAATGGGAGAAAATATTTGCAAACATGCGACTGACAGGGGCTTCATTTCCAAAATATACAGACATCTCTTACAAGTCAACAACCAAAAAACAAACAACCCAAGTGAAAATGGGCAGAAGACCCAAATAGACATTTCTCCAAAGAAAAATTGCAAATGGCCAATAGGCACATGAAAAGGTGCTCAACATTGCTAATTATTAGAGAAAGGCAAATCAAATCTACAATGAGGTGTCACCTCACACCAATTAGAATGGCCATCATTAAAAACTCTACAAATAACAAATGCTGGAGAGGATGTGGAGAAAAGGGAACCCTCCTACACTGTTGGTGGGAATGTAAGTTGGTACAGACACTATGGAGAACAGTGTGAAGTTTCCTCAGAAACTAAAAACAGAATCACCGTGTGATCCAGCAATCCCACTCCTGGGCCTATATCCAGACAAAACTCTCATCCACCCCTATGTTCACAGCAGCACTATCCACAATAGCCAAGACGTGGAAACAACTTTACTGTCCATTGACAGATGAATGGATAAAGAAGATGTGGTACACGTATACGATGGAATACTACTCAGCCATAAAAAAGAATGAAATGATGCCATTTGCAGCAACATGGATGGACGTAGAGATTATCAAGCTCAGTGAAGTAAGTCAGAAAGAGAAAGACAAGTACCAGAAGATATCACTTATATGTGGAATCTAAAATGTGACACAAATGAATTTACCTACCAAACAGAAACAGAGTCACGGACATAGAGAACAGACTTGTGGTTGCCAAGGGGAAGAGGGTTGGAGGAAGGATGGAGTGCAAGGTTGGGGTCAGGAGATGTGAGCTTTTATATATAAAACGGATAAACAACAAGGTCCTACTGGAGAGCGCAGGGAACTATATTCAGTAATCTTTGAGACACCATAATGGAAAGAATATAAAAAAAAAGAATGTATATATGTATAACTGAATCACTTTGCCATACAGCAGCAATTAACACAACACTGTAGGTCAACTATACTTCAATAAAATAAATTATGATAAACTTTGATCTCATAACAACCTGGTGAGAGGCAGGCTTTATAACCCGTATTCCTTAGATGAGGAAACTGTGGCTCAGAGAGGCTGTAAGTGAATCACTCAAGAGCACAAAGACCATACAGGGTGGACGTCTGCCTTGACTCCAAATCTCAATAATAGGATTTTAGAGGGAAAATGCCCGGCGTGGCAAGTGGCAAATGAGGGGAGGGAAAAGGGTTTGCTTTTGGCGGTTTGTTTGTGCAGGGTTTCATCTGCTGTTGGGAAAAGGTGGAGCTTTCAGGAGGGCTCTGAGGATGGGGCAGCTCTGACAAGTCAGGACACACAGTGTGGATCGCTGAGGTCCCTGTGAGTGGAATTTTTTATAGATCGTTAACCACACGAACTAAGGGGCTGAGAGAAACTTGAAACAAAAATATTAACAGGCACTGCCAATTCGAAAAAAACATTTGCAATGAAGATAAGTCATCTGTGAAATGATAATGCAAATCAATGGAAAGATATGAATGAACAAATTTTGATTTACTCATAACTCTTTAGGAACACATTTACTGAGACACATTTTAATCTCGCAACATTGATGTTATTTCCTTCCAATAGCAGCTTTACACATGCTGTTCTGAGGAAGAGCCCTGAAAAGGCTGGGTTTTCAGAGGTTTGTTTTTCACAGTTGTCATGCTTCTCAAGACTTAATTTTGGCCGTGAGACACATATTCACAAGTGCACTAAAGAGACAAAGTTGGTTTTCAATTTAGATGTTCTAAATCTGAATTTCTGAAATTTTCATTTAAGCATTCCCCACTGTCTCTCTAGTTCTGAGGAGAAAAGCAGCCTTTGGTGTCTCAGGTGTGTGGTCAGAGAGGTCCTTCAATTTTCCAGTTGACTGCATTTTGGGGAGTCAGAGAAGTAATTTTCATTTTACTGGTATATCATTCATTTCCTCTATGCTTTCATATTACTGCCATAGTGTACTTTACATTCCTTTAACATTATTTTAATCCCATCCCTTCTGCATCCCTGGTTGTGCCTCTTTAATGTCTAACCTTCAACAGATATGTTTTCTTCTTTCTCTTTTCTTGCTTTCCCTAATCAGGCTCTCTAGGGGTTTTTCTATTTTATGGGTCTTTTCAAGATTTAATTATATTTTTTATTCTTTTTGTTTCATTTCTCCAGCCCCAGTTTTTATCTTTATCAAAATTCTTTTAGGTTGTTTTTTCTTTGTACTTTGGTTCTTTCTAAATTTTTGTACTTTGCCTCTTTTTTAAATTCCTCCTCCCACTCTTCCTTCTTCTGTCCCTTTCTTTCTGCAGTCATTCCTGCATGCCTCTTTCTTTCCCTTCCTTTTTTCTTTTCTTTTCTTTCCTTTATTTTCGTTTCATTTTCTTTTCTTTTCTTCTTTTCCTCTGATTATAGATGTTACTAGGTCTCAAATGTTTCATATGGGAATAGGGCCAAGACTTTTTTTGGGGGTGGGGCATCTTTTATAAATTGTCTTATAGTTCTAGTTATGACCAGAGAAAACTGCCTGTAAAATCTCAACTTTAAAAAAATGTGTTAAAGGGCTTCCCTGGTGGCGCAGTGGTTGGGAGTCCGCCTGCCGATGCAGGGGACACGGGTTCGTGCCCCGGTCCGGGAAGATCCCACGTGCCGTGGAGCGGCTGGGCCCGTGAGCCATGGCCGCTGAGCCTGCGCGTCCGGAGCCTGTGCTCCACAACGGGAGAGGCCACAACAGTGAGAGGCCCGCGTACCACAAAAAAAAAAAAAAAAAAAAAAAAAAAAAAGTGTTAAGGCTTTTTTTGTTGTTTGTATTTTTTTCTCAAAATACAAACTTCTGTAATTGCACTTTTGTAATTGTTATATATACACATACACACTAAAATGTATATTTAGAAGTCTGTGTATATCTATTTCCTATTTCTCTCTTATACTGATTCCCTTTTCCTTTTTTGGAACACTGGCACCTTATCTTCTGGATGTCAGTTCCTATTCTCTTGTCTTTCTCCTCATGTTTTCACGTGTGTATGTTGGGTCTGGGTTTAAGATAAAAGCACTTTTCTTTAGGTCCTGCTAATTTAGATCTCAAGGCTGCCTTTCCTGTCTTCAATCGACCTACTGGATTTTTAAATCACGAAATTCACGTGTGTTTTATGTTTTGCGTTGTCATCAGTTTGCTTTCTTGTTTTCGGTACCGCGCTTGATTCACAATTACCCATATTATTCCTCAGTTGCTCAAGTTGTAACCTATCTTCTCCAAGAGCTCTGTTGTCCTGGATGCTTTATGGTGGTTGCCTGTTTTCTCTGGCTGCGCATATCTCACCCCCTCTAACATACAGGAGTATGTGACTATTTGCTAATTTGGCAGCCAAGTGAAGTTTAGCTCGATAGTGGCTGTCCTTCAAGAGATGGAAGGTGGGACATTTCCTACCACGGTGGCTTGGAGTGGCCTCTGTTCCCACATGGCTGTGTTCCTATCTCCTTGCCTGGTGAGTGTGCTGTGGGCCCCTCCTTGGTTTGCTGGGATCAGGAAGACAATTTAATGTAATTTGTCTACATTCACTCTGCTCATGTGGTGAGTCCCCCAGGCTGTGATCCATGCTCAGGGAATGCTGACAGTGGTATCCAGCCTCTCACCTGACCTCTGTGGAAGAAGACGCCAGCTCAGAGCCCCAAACCTTAATGATACCCACGTGTCCACAAGCCCAGCATCTGCTGGACATAGGAAGGAGAGAAGCTGGCACTGAGAAATGAGAGAAGGTGAAACGTTACTACCTCCCAGAATCTGCTCTGCATGATGCTTTTGAAGACACACACAAAAGTCATCTCACAAGAAGAACTTTGGTTTGCGTTGATCTCTCTAAATATAAATTACCAGCACAACCAAGTTTTACCATATAAGTCCTGAAGTAGCATTGGGCAGATATAAATTATGACTTAAATATTTTTCCTAGAGTTAAAAGCAGCAAATAAAAAATTATAAAATAATACTTTATTCATGTTAGTTTTCTCATTCCTAGAACAATGACCCGAGAGTCTCTATAAATATCCCAGGGTATTGGAAAACAAGGTTAGTGTTTTACAGTTCTACAGTTTTTATGGTATCTCAAAGCTTAATAAGAGCCACCAGCTCTACGAAGAAATTTTTAGGACACTTTAGTTTAGCCAAATTGGTTGGTCTGATTTGTGTCATTTCAACTTAGGTCTCTTAGTTCCTAATGGCTAGAATAAATAGGAACAAAGAAACAAACAAACAAACAAAATGCTTCCTCCAGCAAAAAGTACATAAAAAATATTTTTTAAGGGAAGAGAAATCAACCGTCATCCAAAGGCAATATCTGTCTTCAACATTAAACTTTCGCATGTAACCACCCTCAATCTAGTTTTCTGAAGATCTACAAGAAATTCACAGTCCAGATATTCAGGACAATAAAATAAAATCCACGCTATTCTGCAGGCCTACTTAACGCGTAACTCATTTTCTTGACGTTGAAAGTACTTTCATAATTCTTGAATAAGTTTATTCCAAAAGAACTTCTTGGCCAAAATGTTGGAACCAGCGTATCTAGAAAGATAGAACCTTAATTATCACTTCTGTGGGGCATAACTGAGAAAAACTATATGATGAATTTTTCAGTGCTGAGACAGGTATATAAACCAAAGGTAATGGTAAATGTGTGTGAAATATTCCCAAGATACATAAATAAGAATAATTAGAAGCAAAGGTATTCAACTCTTTGGGCAGAAAAATAGCCTGCCAAGCGATTCTTTCCATTCTGAAGGCTGTTATTTTAAAATATTCTGTACTGCATATTCATAGAGTTATAGGAAGGACATTTGGTTTGGCAACAATAGCTTGAGTCAAAATAATTCCACCTACTCCAAATTCCTTGCTGCTGGCTGCATATCCCCGTATGGTGCTTCCGTCAGCCTCCCCAAATCCAGTCATCCAAATTTGGACACATTTTTGCTATCCTCTCTTTCCTCGTAACTCATCCTTCCTCTAGCAGTCTCTCTAGTGATATTTCTATCCGGTCACTCAAGCTAGGAAAGTTGGAGACGCACCTCATCTTCCCGAGTTCCTTCATTCCAACCATACAGGACTGCTTGCCTGTCTCTGAATATCCTCAGCTCCTAGATTTGCAGCACATACCCTGGGTTGGTATCCTTGAATTCCCTAATCAGGATCAATAATTCTGCCCCCCACTGCTTCACAGATCCTTAACTACGTATTACATCACCTTATTTCTGTCTATGTACATATCTGTCTTATGGGTTCATAAGCTGTCGTGTCCAGGGTTTCCTCTGAATCATCTTATGATTGTCGAGGTCTAAGAGCCAGGTCTTCCATGAGTAACATAATAATCCACAAAAATGTGTGTTGACTCTAAACCTCTTATAATGGCACAAACATAGTGGGGTTTTTTTCTTCCTGAAATGCAGAATATTTGAATGAGAAGGCTAATTGTTCTGGATTTTTAAAATAGAGGGGATTCATTATTATTCAAATAATAATATTATTCATTATTATTCATTATTCCCAAAGTGCCAGATGTGCCAGAAACCTGCTGTGTTGTTGTTGTTGTGGGTTTTTTTGGCAGTAGTCTTGCACAGCTGTCACTGTTATCCCCACTTCATAGTTGCAGATACTGAGGTTCAGAGGTTAACTTGCCAAAGGTCAAATAACTAGTAAGTAAAGAAAGTGATTTTGAACTCACTTAACTTTGATGTTAAAGAGCATTGCTTTTCTACCACACTCCACAATCACGGATCCTGTGTTTGTCTCCTCGTATATGAATTCTCCTATTTTTTTCTCTCCCTGGGGTGGGGGGGGGGTTAGGAGTCCCTGTGATTCACTGAACCTTTTTGTAATCCCCCTTTGTATTAGTTTCCTACTGCTGCTGTAACAAATTACCACTACTCTAGTGGCTAAAAACAACACAAATTTATTCTCTTACAGGTCTAAAGGTCAGAAGTCCAAATTGAGCTCTAGGGGCTAAAATCAAGGTGTCAGAAAGGCTGATTCCTTCTGGAGGCTCAGGGGATATTCTGTTCCTTCCTCTTCCGGTTCCTGGATGCTTCCTGCATCACTGCGGTAACTGCCTCTGTCATCACGCTCCCTTCCTGCCTTCGACTTTGTTTCCCTCTTGTAAGAACGCTTGTGATTACATTGTGCCCATCCAGATAATTCAGGATAATCTCCTCATCTCTAGATTCTTAGCTGAACCACACCTGCCAAGGTCCTTTCGCCATATAAGGTAACATTTACAGATTCCAGGGAATTAGAGTATGGACATCTTTGGGGGTCATTTTTCATTCTACCACAGCTTTATAATTGAAATAGGTATTAATAAAATAAGATCTTTCTTCAGTGTAACAGCACAGGAAGCTAACTGGTCAACCATGGGGTTGAACCAGGAGTTTCCAACTCTGTAAGGCGCACAGTGTAACACAAAATTGAACTAACTGGCCACAAACAGAGACGCTTGTTTAAACAGACACCTGAACCCTGGAAAACTGTGAAATGTGAACCCAAGTACTACGGACTGTACAAAATTCAAAACCAACTTGATGCTACTCATGGCATATAAGTGGTCCAAAAAAGCCCCATACCCATTATGCTTTAGAAAATAAAATGTAGTTATTTAATACACCTTGCTGTGTAGTGGTGCTTTTTGAATTTAAATAGATGTCCTAGGGTCAAAATTCCCCACATAAAAGCTCACCTTTCCTGTAAGTACATGTATTGTGTCTCTAACTTTGTCTCCGAGCCACATCTGAACGGTAAAATCGTGCTTTAACTTCTTTCCTTGTTAGCTTCTTCAAGTGAACTAATCATCAGAGCCACTCCTGTCATAGACTGGCAGTTAGAAGACTCAAATGTCAAGATGTTTTTATCAGTGGCATCAACAGTAACTTTCAGACTGAATAATTCTCTGCTTTATGTCAAATCTTTGGTGTGGATTATTTTTCCCTCCGCAAAACAGAAATGGCTCACATGGTCATGCAAACTCCCTTGTCAGTGTTCACCCCTCTCATCTAGAATATCCTTCACCTGTTCGTGAAAAAAGGTGACGGGACATATTATCCTGTTGCTGATGAATGAGCAGTAGCCTTGAGCAGCAAATATCCACCCTTGTGTGCAGCCAGCAGGCAACTGTAATAGAAATCCATTTTGTGGTTTGTGGAAAAAGACGTGTTTTCGAGCCCATCTACGTGTGTTTTCAAATTTCATACCAATACACATTCACTTCCTTCCTAGCTGTTCACTTGCTTCCTGGCATGTATCCCATTTCCACATGCAATTTCTTTACGAATTGAGGGGAGAAAGTAGGCAGGCATCTAGCTGTTTAGGAAAATGAGTTTATATATTTTGAATATGTGCCTTGCTGTGGAAGCAGGATAAAATGCATAGGTAGACATCTCAGAATACCAGCGGGGCATTATTGTTAAAGATAGATTGTAAAGAGTAATATTCTGCTCATGCCTGCCAATCTGAGTTTCTATTACTATTTTTTCTTTTTATTATTTAAATACAGCCCTGCTCCATAATCAGTAATATAATGACCTATCTAAAATGCCATATGTCATCAAGCTATTGGGCAGCGCAAACTTATTTAAGACCCATTATTTAGTGACAGCAGTTTATACTTGAATGAATAAACTTCATTATCTAGATGCTCAATTCCATGTGAATGAAGAGACAGAGCCCATTGATTTTGCTAGGGTCCTTCGCGGCCATGTAGGCGGCAGTCCATCAGCTTACAATTTCAGTGGCCTGCTGCTGTCTAGAAATAAAAAATCATTATCTGGAAACCTCTCAAACCAACAGAAATGTAATCAATTTTTTATCTGTGGTTAGGCACTAGAAGTCAGTGGTGGATTTTCTGTCCGCAATGCTCTCATCCTCTTGTTAAAATATTTAGGGAGCTCCCATGGGAAATAACTATAGCTAGACGGCACCTGTTCACATTAGGAAGTGAAAAATCGGCTCTTCGTATCCTGTTACCCACAAGCGCATCCTCGACTCATAGAACCCCTTCCCCTGGGGGATTATGGGATACAGCTCCCCTCTCGTTCCTGAACACCATCCTCCTGCATTACTCAAACCATAGGGACCTACGACTTCAATCGCAAATATTATTTGAATTTAACATACAATTTTACGTCGCACATCTTTTTAAACTCCCATTCCGGTGGAGGCCATGCTAATTTGACATCAAGCTGTATTCCCAGTCGTGTTCTTTGGATGATTAGGAAAGAAGACGATTCTATATTGGAAAATACGATAGGAGTGCTCCCCGGACTGAGCACGTTTTAGGTAAGGAAATGTTACATTTGAGAAATTATTTCTTTCTCATTTTGTTTACTCAGTCATCCCCATTTATTGAGGACATGCTATTGTTTAAAACAGTCCAAGTGAAAAAAGAATTAAAAAAATAAAATAAAATAAAATATTCCAAGTGGTGTGAAGACGAAAGAGTGATCTCCCACGAGGAGGACTACAGTTTATCTCGAAAGAGGGGAGAGACACCCTACAGATATAAGGCAGGGCAGAAAATCATAAATTGTCAGTAAGGAACTATCGGTTACCTGAGATGGGATAACTTCAGAGAAAGGAAGTGAATCAGAGAAGCCTTCGTAAAAGAGGGGCGTTTGTGGTGAAATAAGTAAACGTGGAATAATTATTGACCGAGTCCCTACACTGTGTGTACGGCAGTGGTGGAGAAGAGAGTCCAGCAGGGGAGAAAGAACTTACATAAGACGTTACACTAAAGCTACGGTGTCTGTGAGGGAACACAGAGTTTGATGAGCACACAGAACCAGAGGCCCTAATGTAAGGATTCTCTCCGTATGTGGTATTTACGTTGGGTGTGGACAGAACCAGAGGTGGAAGAGGTTGGTAATGGAGGACGGGAGGAAAGGATGGGCAGAATGAAGGTCCGGTTGGTCCCAAGACGCATGGACAGGAACGACTGCCATGATCATCGGAAACCTGGCTCCCTGGGGCTTAGCTGAATCACGGGCGTCATGACCAGACACAAGAATGTTCGGACGTGGAAAGCTGGGCTGAACGGGGAAAGTCAGCTCCTCATTACTGGTTACCAGCTACAGGCCAGGCCTTATATCAGGTTCTTGACATGCATTACCTCATTTAATCTACAATGGTTTTACTTTACAGATGAGGGAAATAAGGATTTAAAACGTTGAATGATTTCCCTAAAATTATACTGCAGGTATGTAATGGTTCCACTGGAAATATTAGAAGTATCTGATTATAGAGTGGGTTATGGGAAGGAAGCTGAATCTGGATGGAGTCAGAAAAAAGAGATGTAAAGAGATTAGGGCTATTTTTTCCAAAGATGAAGAGCTGGATAGGTATAGAGTCAGGATTAGAAACTTTACCCAGATAATTTTACCTCACCGTTAATGTCATCAGTGAAAACTGGAGAAAGGAAACCAGATGTGAAAGGATTTAAAAATGGAAACTTCTGACTCCCTATTGCTTGAGAATTAAGCACCAATTCCATCCATCTCCATAGCAGAGCTTCCCCGAGGGTCTGCTTTGAATGGATTACATATGCACAACGAGATATTTATCCTCTCAGCCGTCAGAGTGGAGGGAACTGCATGGCTATTCTCCACACACACACACACACACACACACACACACACACACACGCACGCACACACACACACGCACACACACACACACACGAAAAGTGTTTCTTTGTTTGCAAGGATCAATTGAACCTGAGAACACAGAACCTCTGAGGGAACCTCAGACCCAGAGCCAGTCTGGGGATCGGTGCGGGGGGCGGGGAATTTTCCCTGAGGACGTGGCCTTTCAGTTGTCCTTTGAATGAAGGCGGGGTGGGGGGGGGACTGGGGGCCACGGGGAGGGCTACAGAGGAGCCTCCTAGGCAGGGGACGGTGAGTTGAGTAAAATCTGTGCCAAGAGGCTTCCACTGCGGGGAGGGAAGGTAGCCAGTGTGCTCTGCCCTTCAAGGGGACAGTACAGTGGTGCTGAGTGGAGGTTAGAGGGGGCGAGGTTGGGAGCGGAAGCTTTGTGTGAAGGAGGAAAGGATTCAGGTCTTTACCTTAAGGTCAAGGGAAAGCCACTGAGTCCATGATGGTTTTTGTGGGGTGGGAGAACAGGGGTTGATACGATCAGACTTTGGTCCACGGATAACTGTGGAGAAAGTGGTAGCACAGGGAGAACTTGCAGCCAGCTACTGAAGGCCCAGGTCCAGGCTATGTCTGGCAGCAGAGCTGGAAGCATCTACTTTGGAAGATCCGTAAGAGGCTGGCTGGGGGAGTCTGGGAGCACAAGCGAAGGACAAAATTCCAGCCGATTTTTGGATTAAAGTCGGGGTTGGGGAGCGGTGAGAAAAACCTTCCCAGAAGCATTGTCACCAGCTCCCCTGATATAGCCTGCCATCCAATTTTGACTTTTCTCACCCCGAAGTGCAGTAAAAGTGGTCTTAATTTGTTGCAACCACAGCCAACACTCTCTGTGTCTCTGCCTCTCCTGTATCTGTTTCAACCCCCCTGGAACTGCCTTTCCCGCTGTATCTGCATTTACAACGTTATTCTGCAAGTCCCAGATCAAGTGTCACTTCTTCCACGAAATCTTACCTAATTTGAAGCAATTTCCCCCTTCCTCTGTTCATATGTCTACCTCAATTTTAATGAGTTTGGGACACTGGTCTATGAAATTTCTTCTGAAGTTAGCAAAGTCTAATCAACAATGTTGGGCTGAATTACTTAATCCAGGACTGATCGGTTGTGTCGTCTGAGGTAAAAGCTGTCAAACATAACTTTAAGGTCATTATTTGGGGTAAATGGTAGTGTCTTAGGAAGGAGAGGGAGGCATGTGGGCAGAAACCTAAGAGGACACCTTTGCCCTTAGTCTAAACCTCAATTTCCAATATAAAGAAATACGTGAGGAAGGAACAGAAGCGGGATGAATTTTTGGTTGAATTAGCATCGCTTGCTTTGTAATTTTTTTGATGTTTGTGGTAAATGTGACGGAGGGAGTTGGATTCTGACTGGCAGGGACTGTCTTATAGACAGTTTGGTCTAGTAAATTAGCATGGATTACACACCTGGTGTTGTTCAACAGTTACAATCTGGGGCCAGATCATACAGTCACTGGTTTTGGTGATGGAAACTTGACAGTTTGGAATTCTTCCTAACACATATCCGTAATGATGAAATAAGGACGTATCACTCTTAATTCCTTGTATGCCAGTGTTATCAAAGAACGTCTATTCTAATGATATGCTCATCCAAACGGTTGAAATGTAACACCGTCCACTGTTAGATGAGAAAAGTAAAAGTAAACCCCCCGAAAATGGAGTAAACTGCCAGAAGGAATTAAAGTCATTTCTTTGACGTTGCTGTGTATTAAGCACACTTGCCTCTGTTAAGGATAAACTGAAGCAGATTACATTTTTAAGAGTTTATTTGAGCGCAAATAGATTCGAATAACACGGTGCCATGTGGTAAGTGGTTAGGAGGGCTCCACCCACAGGAAATGGGGCAAGACTCTTACAGAGAAGATGTGAAAGTAAAGCAAGGAAGTTACTCGATTGGCTGTAGCTTAAGCATTTGCCCTGTTTGGAAAAGATGAGGGGCTCCTCGTGATGAGCTGTCCTTAGGGTTTGAATTCTTAACCTTGAGGCATCTCAGGCTGAGGTCTGGGTTTGCTTATTAGGCTGCTGAGGTATTAGAGCCACCTCTGTCTAATGACTTCCTCATTTAATTAATTTAACACCATAGGATTCTGCAATCCAGCCCCTAATTCTGGAGAAAAGCCTAATTCAAAAAGATACGTGCACCTCAATGTTCATTGCAGCACCATTTACAACAGCCAAGACGTGGAAGCAACCTAAGTGTCCATCGACAGATGAACGGATAAAGAAGATGTGGTACATATACACAAGGGAATATTACTCAGCCTTAAAAAGAATGAAATAATGCCATTTGCAGCAACATAGATGGACCTAGAGGTTATCAATCTAAGTGAAGATTGACAAAGACAAATATCATATGATATCACTTATATGTGGAATCCAAAAAGTGATACAAATGAACTTACGTACAAAACAGATATAGACTCACAGACATAGAAAACAAACTTATGGTTACCACAGGGGAAGAGGGGAGGGATAAATTAGAAACTTGGGATTAAAACATACACACTACTATATATCAATAGATAACCAACAAAAACCTACTATATGGCACAGAGAACTATACCCAATATCTTGTAATAATCTGTAATGGAAGAGAATGTAAAAAAAGATACATCCACATATAACTGTACACCTGAAACTAACCCAACATTGTAAACCGACTATATTTCAAAAAATTAAAAAAAATAACACCTCCATGCTCCCTGCATAAAATGGAATTTGAAGCTCATAAATTATGCTTCTGTATCCTGGGGACCTTGGTGTTTTCTAAAAACAGAACTGTTGAGAGTTCAAATGATAAAAACGGATAGCTAAAACGCTTGACTACTCACAAAGGTAGAAACAGATGATTAAATGTGAAAGATGAAAAAAAATCAACAAAATGTCAGTGCTTTACTGACAATGCAGAGAGCCTGGGGGGAAAATACATCAAGACGGAGTCTCAAAAAAATAGCCACAGAGTTAAAGTCGTTTCATGGTTTTAATCATGGAAAAGTTGAAATGTACTTTCAAACTCAAATCTAGTTATGCAAAAAGAAACCGTTCCAACTTCTAATCTCAAGACCTCATTTTTTCCCTCCTCTCAGACTTTATTTCTTGGCTTTGAAAACTATGATCACGATAAGAAGTATTCTGTTACAGAGAGGCTTCTGCAGATACAACAGGCTTTATGGGCTAGAGGGGATTCCCGTGAGCGCAAAGTTATGGCAAAATCTTTATAGCCTGTGAGGTTACACAATTCTTTCCGTAACGTCCTAGCTGCAGACGTTTATATAACTTGTCCAGCTCCAGCTTCGTCCCAGAGTTCATCTGGAAGGAACACAATGGCCATAATAGTACCCATTATAGCCGCTATTCTTCTCAATTGGAAAGGCACAGTGAAATCGTGGGGATAAAGCTGCGCCTTGATTGGCTGTTAAATTGCGATCAATGAAAAGTGTTTGTGCTATAATTTTACAACCAAGCAAGAACCAGCCATCCTAGTGGCAAGTCAGCATGTACATACCATCAAAACTAAAGTGTCTCACCTGGATAACTGAACTGAATTTTCTGGAAGACAACAGGGTACAATCGAAGGTACATTAAAAAAAAAAAACAAAAAAAACCTGGGCATTTTTCTGCCTCCTGGTTAAAAAGAAGTAACATACGAACAAGGACAACATCCAAAGAAGGGTGACTTGTCTCTAAACTACAGCTGAGTTGCATCAAATTATAAAGGAAAACCCACATTCCTCTTTCCTTTCAATCTAACGGTAGGTGAAAATGACGAAGGGCCAGAGAGTAAGTATTTTAGGCTTTATGGACCGTATGTGGCTGCTGTTGTTTTTACAGCCTTTTAAAAATGTAAAAACCAGGCGTACAAAAACAGGCCATGGGCTGGCCTCCTGGCTTCAGTCTGCAGACCCTGATTTATACGAGTGCTTACAGTTGTGAATTTGAATAAAAGTCTCTCCGTGCTCCTGTACACCACCTTTCCCCGTCCACCTGGAGCGGGGATCTGAAGGGATCACTAGTGTTTAGACCAACACTTGAGCACAGTAGCCAGAGCTATGTGTGCGAAGCGTGGCTGGAAAATTAACAGAGGCAAGAGAGCTTTTCCTTTTGTGCACATCTGCAGACTTTCTTGGCTTTGCAGCATCTGTCTCTGTTTATCTCTGTCTCTCAGTCTCGTAAAGGGTCTTAGACAAAACAGACACAAAAAAGGATCTCTTCCCAAAAGCTCACAGAAAAGCTGAAGGCACTCCCTTCCAGACACACACACACACACACACACACACACACACACACACACACACACTCTCTCACTACCTGATCACTCCTCATGACTGCGTGCCAAGCCAGCCCGTCTACTATGACAATTACCTTCTTGTCCAAAAAGGCATTATCGGAAGCTGTGCTTCATTGGAACCTTGAAATATTTCCTCTACCCTCTGAGCTGCCTCCCAACCCACCATCACAAAATTACTTGGATGCCTTGCTGTTATTTTCCCTTTGGTGGCAGTTAACACTGCAAGAGGCATCTCTGCAAAGAATTTGCCACATTCTGGAAATGCCATCTTGCTTTTAACATTCAAGGAACACACTTACGTTCTACTCATGATGATAAGAGCGTTCATAGGTAACATTTATTGAGTACCTACTATATGCGAGGCTCTGTTCTAAGCGCTTGATAGATATGACTCCTTTAATCCTCACGGCAGCCCTAAGAGGTTAGCACCCCTAAGGTGCTACTACTGTTTCCTTTTGACAAAAAAAAAAAAAGAAAATGAAGGACCACAGTTACCTGAATTGTTCCCTCTGTGCCATATTATAGGTAACTCACTCTAAGTTCAAAGAAATGTCTTATTTCCCCCAAGTCCAAGCTATACTATGGTTGGGCTGGTGTTTTTGTATGATTGCTTCCGAAATGGTTTAGGCCATAAATTATTCAACTAGGGATCATGGTACAGGGTACATGGAATACAGATATCCTGGGTACATCACTATACGGTCCTACAAACAGGCAGTTCCCATCGGAATCTAGTCCATACAGGTATTATTGCTGGTTTTAATAACTTAGTTGCCAACAATGAAAAATACGTGTATCTCACAGGACAATCTTAATCTCTGGCTCTTCTGGAAGTGTCAGATCTGGCAATCCCGTGCTTGCATCCTAGCAGAGCAATATTTGGCTCCGTCAACGGCCTTTATCCTGGGCAAGTGCGTTCCAGTTTGCCCGTCTCCACAGACCACTCCACTCAGTGGCCTTATCTGCCAGCTCCTGAGGGCTTTTGAATTTCCAAACTCCTAATAGACTTCTGATTCGTTCACCCAAATAGAGTGCATCGAGTTGTGATTCTTCTGGAAAATCTATAGACCTAGTCAAAGCATGCCGTGTTAGAGACTTATATCCTAGTAGTAAAATTTAATAACCTCCCCAAGCTTTTCTTTGTACTCATCCGTTATCATCCCAGGCATTTACCAGCTAAGGAAGCATTTGCAGTGTCTTAATGCGCTAAACTCCTTCCGTTCCTCTGCCGCTTCGAATAGCTGTGTCAGCTTTTTCACTGCTCACACGACC
The DNA here is from genome assembly GCF_964374135.1 of Grampus griseus. NCBI lineage: Eukaryota > Metazoa > Chordata > Mammalia > Artiodactyla > Delphinidae > Grampus > Grampus griseus. The sequence continues at coordinate 1,108,184 of NC_139015.1, forward strand.
TAAGTAATATGTGTCTGTGGGTATTTTCTGGTATAGTTTATGGAAGTTTATAAAAATAATTGTCAGAAATGATCATGCTTTGATTAAATAAATATGCTATTGAGGAGTCAGGTACACAATTTAAATATGGCATGAATAATTTGTGAGCGTATCTGTCAACCTACTTCAATCGTTTAAACTGTAGATACATTCGTGGAAGCACCATCCTATTTTGCAAACTTGACAGCAATAGCTGTTTCCTGAATGTATTCAACATTAGTTTCTATATTGTTTTATGCCAATCACATTTACTGCAAACTGCTCATTACTTTATTGCTGAAAATGGCAACATGTATTTATTTAGCTTTTTATTTTAGAATCAGCAGGCTATCACTTGCTTTATTAATCAGATTCAACCTTGAGGATTATAGCCAGTGGTTTCAAGTTTATCTAATTGCTGCTGCTCTAAAACTGAGAAATCAGTAATGCAGTTATACGGTCTCCCTTGAGGAATTATTGTTCCTAAGGATGTTACATTAGCTGCTAGGAAAAGAGAGGCTTCCAACATTTATATATATATATATATATATATATATATATATATATATATAGTGTATATATATATATATTTTTTTTTCTATTGAAAATAGTGCCTAACTGGCTTTCTAAATCCTGTTTTAGGGGTTACCCTGTAAAAAGAAAAAGCTGAGCTTTCTGCATCCTATCTTTTTGTGATTCTTACATTTTAGAAAGGTTTTCTTTTCTTGTATTTCCAGGGAGCTCCCCAGCAGGCACTGTTACATTTGCTATAATATTAAAATTACATTTGTTAACTCACACAGCATAGTTTTTATTAGCCCAACAGAAAAGTCAATATTTCTAATTGGTTGCCCCTGGATTTATGCTAGTTTTGATGTATAATAACAGCCCAACGATATAGCAGGATATATACAAACCCAGATCTATAAAGAAGGGAAAAGAAAGTCAAAATAATAAAAACAAAAATGACTTGGGAACCCGAATGTGAAGCAATGTGAAACAACAGAGTTTTATCAGCCTGAACTGACTTTGGGAAAGGACTGCACCTCAAAACATTTAGAATTCAGAAGAGAAGGTGGGCGTTTGTGTCTTCTTTCCCTGTGCAACTCACAAGGGTCTTTTCCCAAACACTGTGACACCAACCCATGACACTATCCAGTCCTGGGGGAAGTCAAACAAGCTGGGTTCCAACTCAGCTTCAGCTCTGATAGGACTCAACTTGCTTCTCTTTGCTGTGTCTCAGTTTCCTCGTTTATAAAATGGGGGGTTGATTAAGACTTTGCTCTCATACTATCCGCTCCTGAGTTCTAGAATTCTGATTCCTAAGAGCAAAAAAACAAAACTCTGTACAGACTCCCATTTTCATATATGCTTTAACATATTCTTTTCAAGAGAGGAAAGAAAATGGAAAAGAAAGAGAATAAATAGCAGTAACAGAGAACAGTGAGAGTTACTGAAAAATGGAGCTTCTATTCTATTTCCCTTACTTTCTTTGTGAACCATAAAAGTCACCTAGAGGAAATACAGAGAGAACACTGGTTCTAAATTTATCCCCAAAGTCACAAAACATAGATACGTTTATTGCCTCGTAGCTCTGCCTCTTATCAACATATTATCAAGGCTACCCTATGGTTATGCCCGAGAGAAGCTCCCATGTTAGCAAATAATACACGGCAATAGCAGAGCGTTCACCTGCATCCTCAGTCTTACTAGTGAGACTTCATTAAAAATAAGTGGTCACTGCAAAGCCTACAGCCACGAGTTGAAAACACATATCCAGACACTGCAGATACAGTGTGTCTTCTTTCTTTCTCGTTCCCAGTTTCTTCTACAGATTTTACTTGCGAACGTCTAGGCAAATAAACACAAGGTTGCAACTTGTTATATATACGATGATGGGGGAAACACGGTGGTGAGTGCCGGGGTTAAACCTATACATACAGATGTGAATATGTTTTGCTCAAGGACCAAATTCGTCACACCAGTAGAGTCTAACATACTGAGTCAGAAATCACCAACAACGGGAGGAGAAGGAAAGGAAGGAAGGGGAGGTGGGTGGGCTTGGAGTAAAGGGCAGGGAGATGCTGGCCTCAGCAGCCGGGTCTGGAGAACAGGACTCCTCTGTTCTCCTGGGGTGTCCTTTTGTCCCCAGGCACTCAGCCCTTTTGTCTTTCCTGCAGTTCAACACTGTGAAAGGAACGTTGTGGTGACAATGGGGTCACCTCAGCAGCCAGTAAGCTCCACAGAATTCTTTTAGGATTGGGAGGAAAAGGGAGCAGTAAAAAAAGAAGAAAAAAAGATAAAAACAGAATCCTACAAAGAACAGAGGGAACAGAGTTTGAGATCATAAAAGCCATAACCCCGGGCACTATGTGGGCCCTGGGGTGGGGGGGGGGAGGGACTGCGTCCAGCTCATGCAGGGAGACAGCTGCGAAGTGGCAGTGCCCCCAACTGTCCCCAGGATGGACCAGTGGCCCGTGGGACTCCTCCTTCCAATGTCTACCTAAAATAAACCAACCCCCCCCCACTAAAGCAGCATGACTTCCCACCATGACTCACCGAGAATACAGAGGGCAGTTTCCATGCTTGCCCTTACCTGATGTAAAAGTGCCTTAAGATTTAAAAGTGGATTCCTCTCTCTGGGTAAGACTCAATGGAGGGGCTCTACAGTAATGAAGGATAAATGCCTCAGCTGTGGCTGTCCCCTTACATCCAACATCGCCGCTCTAGAAAGCTCCCAAACTGCTCATTTCCTTGTTGTCAAATGTGCTCGCACCCTGCACCCAGGCTGCATCCTATTTGAACCCATTGCTTGCCCCTCCCAGTCGAGTAATTAGGTAATAATCCAGTTGACTTACTGCTACCTGTGTCACCACACACTTCTAACGCAGGAGTTCATCTCCTTTCTTCCAGCTCATCACAGTAGCCACCTGCGCTGTTCCCTCTGCCCAGAAGCTCTTCAGGTCCACCTACACACGCTGAAGTCCCGTACGAGTTTCAAGGGCCTCCTCAAACACTATCGCACCCATTACTCCTGCTGAAGCCCCAGCAGAAAGTAACCATTCTCCCACTGACCTCTACACAGTTTCCTGTGTCCCTTTCCTGCAGTGTTTCGCTCTTTCTACCTTGCATTGTGGTATTTATGAATGTGCCCTCCAGCGAGGAGAGGGCTTCTGTCTGATTCGTGTGTTGTATTTCCTTTGCTTGGGTCCTGGACCCTGTGACTGTCTAATCCATTTCTGATGCATTCAGAAAGGTATGACTTTCTAGGAAGCATAATTATAGAAATGATTGACTATAAGCAGTATATGTGACAAGGAACTAAGTACTGTTTTTTGTTTGTTTGTTTGTTTGTTTTGCGGTAGGCGGGCCTCTCACTGCTGTGGCCTCTCCCGTTGTGGAGCACAGGCTCCGGACGCGCAGGCTCAGCGGCCATGGCTCACGGGCCCAGCCGCTCCGCGGCATGTGGGATCCTCCCGGACTGGGGCACGAACCCGTGTCCCCGCATCGGCAGGCGGACTCTCAACCACTGTGCCACCAGGGAAGCCCACTACTGTTTTTAATAGTAACATATTCCTACTACTTGATTCTTTGTATTTTTAAATTTTTCATTTATTTTATTTTTGGACACGTTGGGTCTTCATGGCGGAGTGCGGGCTTTCTCTAGTTGTAGCGAGCGGGGGCTACTCTTTGTTGCGGTGCACAGGCTTCTCATTGCAGTGGCTTCTCTTGTTGCGGAGCACAGGCTCTAGGCGCGCAGGCTCAGTAGTTGTGGCTTGTGGGCTCAGTAGTTGTGTCTCGTGGGCTCTAGAGCGCAGGCTCAGTAGCTGTGGCACACAGGCTTAGTTGCTCTGCAGCACGTGGGATCTTCCTGCACCAGGGCTTGAACCCATGTCCCCTGCATTTGCAGGTGGATTCTTAACCACCGTGCCACCAGGGAAGTCCCTTGATTCTTTCTCTGTTGCTGGCATCTGCATCTCTCTGTCACCCATGATGACAGTAGCCATTTCTGACGCCTCTTGTTTCTCTCACAGCCCATCTCCAGTCAATTACCAAATACTCCCGATTGCACTCCATCCCCTTTCCTTCCCATATTCAGACCTCTGCTGTCTTTCATCTTGCTGTGACAAGGACCTTCTGCTGGGTCTTCCAGCTTCTATGCTTTGCTCAGTGGATTCTTCCTCTGTGTAGGTACCAAAGTGATCTCTCTAAAACATGCACCCCGCCCCGGTCATCTCCAGGTCATACTTCTCCGTGGTTTCCCACCACCTGAAGGTATTTTCACGTGGCATTTAATACCGGCTTCGACTGGCACCTTGTCTGTCTCTCCAGGCTCACCTCCGATTTCTACTCTTTTCCGTGTTCCAGGCTGTTTATTACCTTGACAACTTTCTCACACCTTCCCCTCTGCTCTGAATGCCTGACAACACCCGGGCTACGTGTGGCTGCCTTCTATTCGCTCCTTAAGCGTCTTCTCTTCTACAAAGCTACTCCTGCACACCTCCTCTTCTCCACTCCTCGAGATTCTAGACTCCTGTAAGGTCCTCTCATAATGACCTCCCTGTACGTGTCTCCATTTACCCCATTTATTATAATTACCTGCTTGGAAGCCAGTCTCCGAGCTCTTTGAGGACACACTCATGCCTTTAAGACTGTGTACAGTGCCTATTACATAATAAGTGCTCAGTAAAGGCTTGCTGCCTGGATGTTAATAGGTTATTATATGAATATAAACCACCTAAACAGTGGTGATAATAACCCAAACCTAACCAAGTTAACGAGCGGATTAAATTAGCCTGGGTCAAACCAGCCTCCCTGAGGCTACTGGAGTCAGAAGCATGTGTGGGAGTGGCAGGTAGACAGGGAGAGCAGAGACGGAAAAGGCAGACGGGGGCCAGCTTGTCGTTACCGAAGGATTTAAACGGGAAGGGACATGGTGGGTTGGCATTGTACTCAGATTGCTCTGGTAGCAGTTTGGAAGATGAATCTAAAGGAGAAAGAGGACTCCCCTGGTGGTCCAGCAGTTAAGACTCCGTGCTTCCAATGCAGGGGCCATGGGTTCGATCCCTGGTCAGGGAACTAAGATCCTGCATGCCACGTGACCAAAAGAAAACTATATAAATAATATGAAATAAATAAAGGGGAAAGACTAGGGGCAGGCAGATCCATCGGGAGACGGAAGCAGCATCAAAGTGAGCAATGGTGAACGCCATGATTAGAGGAGTGATGGTCCGGATGGGGTTGAGAAATATTTAGCGGTAAAAGTGATCATACTTCTTGACTGGAGAGATGCAGTATTTATTTATTTAGCTGTCTGTTTGGTCGTTTGTGTATTGTTTGTCTTCTGACTTATCAGTCGAGGAAACATTAGTTTCTACCATTGACGCGACCAAGACGCATCAGCCACTTGGGAATGGCTCAGTAACTCAGTAAGGGGCATCGACCCTCCCTTCCCCCCCCCCACCCCTGCCCTCCTGGAGAGTTCGGATGCAACACATCACACAACTTCTCATTTGGGACAAAGTGAACATTGAAAGACGGAACCAACAGTGAGCACGCAAGCAATGACTCTCTGCCTCCAGAAACTACCAGGATAACCAACTACACCAGGAATGACAGGTTACTGTTGGGTTTTGTTTAGGCATTAACTTTAGAACAGTTTGCCAGCCCCAAGTCCCTTGCAAACTGGCGATCGCATTTCTTCCGTGGATCCCTGCGTGATGTACTTGAGATGTGGGGTGAGAATGTAAGGAGCGTGGCCTGTGAAGAGCTGCCTCGGGTGCCGAGAACCACCACTTGCAAATCACTGCGCATGAGGTTAGGTTTCGGTTCCTAAATGGAACCTTCTTACATCCACTACATTTTCTTCATCATTTCTTTTCCTAGCATCCTAAACAGAGCTAGAACATTCTTCACAATAACACACCAATAAAGAAGGGAAGCCCCACTCTGGCATTTATTTTGAGGGTAACTAAAAACCTCTGACTCACGACGTGTCACATACAGGGCCGACGGGCTGTGGAATGAGGGTGTCGCTACGTTTATTTTTGATGCCGCTTTTGCACTTCCATGAAAATAAATCAAAATGTTTTTGGACGTTGCCAGGTGTTATTAGTGCGGAAACACTAAAACAATAGGAGGTATATAAAGTAACAAAAAAAGGACTATGGGACCAGCCCTGATTATCATCGAAATAATGGGAAATACAATGAAACAAATGAACTGAAAACACGGAAGATTCTCAACAGTATTTCCATTGAAAGAGGCAAGTATTACATTTTCTAAAATGACGTGAGCTTTCCCTGACTCAGATCCTAATGCAAGCACAGCATTTTCCTCTTTGTATGTGTCGGAAAGCCAGCCGTTTTGAGAGTTAGAATAGCTTTCAAGACTCCTGATTTAAATTTCAAACTTTTGATCATAGCTGGGGAGCAAAGGTTTTCATATTGGAATTAGAAATTGAGTTCTTTAGCTCTATACCAAGTGATAATATTAAGCATTTTTTGTATCCCCCATGCAAGCCAAGTTCCCCACTGTGCCTTCAAAGCCACAGTGAATCAACCGTGTTTGGATTTGCTTATCAGGAAGAGACATTTAGAAAGACAATGCACTTGTCCTGCAAGACCGAGAGGCCTGATGCTTTTAGATAGGCCTGTGGAGAGCTGCAAAATGGGCCCGAAAATCAGGCAGACACGGTCGCTTAACAAGCTCCAGTGTGCTCTGTGGGCTCCGCGAGGCTGTGGTGTCCTCCACGGGGCCGCTGATGGCAGCCATCGTAATTAGAGCGCATGAATCAAAAACACCAGGTGAAGATCTCGCCTCAGAAGAAAGGAAAGGCAGATGGAGGGAATTACCGTGCCCTCTGACTATTAAGGGCTTTCATGCAGCTGGATCGCTGGCCTGCCCTGGCTGCATGCGTGTCTGTAGGGCAGTTGACAGAAGCCTAGCCCTTCCTCCAGCCAAACTTCAAAGTGGCAAAGGGAGCAGAAAATCTCTTCCTTGTCAATTCCCTGGAAAAGCTCCGCCTTTCTGGCAACATTTGGTAAAACAGGTTAACGGTGTTGTCTTCAATTTATTTTTATTTTTATTTTTGGTGTGGGAAAGGACTTGGCGATCTTTTCACAAGAAGAAAACCTCTATAATCTTAAGAGACACGACCTTGAAAGAGATTTGCTGAACTTTAATACGACTGGATTTTTTCCAACCTGGATGGGCTCTTGATTTTAAAATCTGCCTAACAAAAGCTCTGCCAGGAAAGCTGTTATCATAAAGATGCTTCTCAATAGAGAGAACTGGGTTAATTGCAAGCTCTCCGGTAAAATAAAGGAGGGTTTTGAAAACAAGTACAAAATTAACAAAATGTAGCACATTGCTCTTAGGGAAAAAAAACCATGAGAGAGAAACATTTGAAATGGCAAAATGTCTAACATAAATAGATGTTATAAAAGTGGTTGGAAGAGGCTATAAGGGATTTCGGATTACTCATAAACAATTGTCCATCTGACCTTTATGTGAATACAAAAAGCCATTAGCAACCAAATTTTCAAACATAATTGTAGACTAAAGTATACGCATTTTTCCCCTATCAATTTATGTTGGCGGGATCTAGTTTAATGATACAGTCTAGTCTTATTTATGTTTTTAAATCTTCTTTTCCACTGTATTGCTTTTGAGATTCAGTAAACATAATTCGCAGTGAAGAGCTGAACAGTAAACTGTGAATTTGCTGCGAGGATTCCCTTTTGGCACTACATGACTTCAATGGAAATTTAAGTTCAATTTTGGAACCAAAATAAAACCTTCAAAATACATGAGAATTTTTGTTTCCTTATTTATTAGTAGTGACAACGTTCTTCTTCTAACAAAAGGTCATCTTAAGGGTAGTCCCCTGACTTTCACAATTTTAAGAGAAAAATCACACTGTAGTGTTCTATCTATGACTTACATGATCACATCATTTAATGTAAAACTGTGTGAATGATTTCACATTATTTTGAAAGCATGATTTTATATGTGAATGTGTTTAATATATGTAAGCCAAAATGTAGTAGGCAACACTGCCCAGAAACACTGTTACCATATAGACTAATCAAGATCTTTACAGAATCCATCTAAGAAATTGCAGAGGCAATTGCATTTCTGTCCACGTGTTCCAAGAATGGCAGGCCCTGGAGGACACACGCCTCAACGTGGCCTAGTAAGTAAATGAATATTCTCGAGACTCCACAGAGCCGAGCAAACACACAACGCTGCCCGTCGCCTGCTTTTATTTCAGTACTAGTCAGACCAGACGTTTCTCTGTCTGATCTGAGCTTCATTTGGAAGCAATTAACTCTTTTATATTAGATATAATAAGGGTCTCTAGTGCATGGACCACATGGGCCTGCATCAGTTGTTTAAGGCTTAATTGAGTAAAATTGCATTCACACTCAATGTAGCTCCAAAAGATAACCAATTCCCATTGATCAATGGCGTTTCCTCTCTCATCTCTTGAAGTGTATCAGGCAGGCAAAGAGAGCTGGGGGTCAAACGCAGGCCAAAATTACTAACCACGCTTATTTTTATTTTACGTTCTTAAAGTATATTCAGTGACTTCTAAAAAATCAGAGCAATTGGCAATAGGAATCAGCATAGGTTCCCCCAACATAATCATGGAGATCCTAATGGTAGAAACTTGTCAATGTAAAAAATCAAGGTATCTGGCAAAGCCTAGCAAAATCATCTTGGTGACAACACGGAGGAAATGTAGTTGGGCAAAGAAATGGTGAAGGTGAATTCGGAATCGTGCCAATGACCAAACTCCAAACCAGGTTTAGTGACTGTTCGGTACATCCACTTATGGGGAGGAGTCCACAGCCGATTCATGTCCTCTGTCTTCAGCCCTTTCTGTTTGAGGGTTTATCAAAAATTTGGTAGAAAACATAGTTGGTATCATGCTTATTCAATATCCCTCAACCACAGAAACAACTGTCTATGGTAAGCAGGGGAAAACTGTTCCAGAAAATAATTTAACAAGAGTTTTTGTAGAGGAAAACTCAAAGGTTTAAGAAAATGTTATGTTTAACATAATCAGGGTGATGTGCTGCCACAGAAGCTCACGTGACCTTCACTGTCCTGACTGAAGCTCAATGTCAAGAGCGAGGAAAGCCACGGTCCTCCGTGGTGAAGCCAACCCTCTGCCCCGTCTCCTCCCACAGCTGACAGGGCTTAGTCCAGAGGATGGAGGGACAGGTGGGGCTTATGACCTCAGCTGAAGGACTTGTAGATTTTTAGCACATAGTAGGTGACTATAAACAAAATCACAGGGATTCTTTGAGACTAAAATCAACAAGTTAGAGTTAAGTGGAGGCAGATTTGGGTTTAACTGAGATAATTTTTTTTTTTCTTTTTTTTTGGCCGTATGCGGGCCTCTCACTGTTGTGGGCTCTCCCGTTGCGGAGCACAGGCTCCGGACGCGCAGGCTGGGTGGCCATGGCTCACGGGCCCAACTGCTCCGTGGCATCTTCCCGGACCGGGGCACGAACCCGCGTCCCCCGCATCAGCAGGTGGACTCTCAACCACTGCGCCACCAGGGAAGCCCTGAGATAATTTTTTAAGAATCAGAATTGTCCTAAATCCTCATGAACCACTGAGATTCACGCCAAGGAAAGAGAGGCTCGTTGACAATGTATTTGTTGAGGATACAGCAGAGGAGATTCAAACTGGGCCTTGGCTAGGACACACCCCAAATGCCCCTTAAAATGGAACATTATAGTTATCATCCAGTGTCATGATTCTTCAAAGTACTTTGAAAAGTTAAAGAGGTAGCAGTTATAATCAAGATTTAAATGATAGAAATAAAACCTACTAGAAACCATTCACTAATATTAACACAAGACTTCACTTTACCAATGCAGAGACCATGCTTCACGGTCTCAGCTAAGTATAAATCACTAATTCATTCAGTCCTGGTAGGATGGAGAGATGAGCAATTCCAGGTTAAGAGATCTAATCCCAACAGTCTAAAACCCTGTGACCTAGAAGAGGAGGTAGTTTCCATTTGTGAGGGCTCTCATACAGAATTTATGTATGAGAAGGGTGGACCAGATGGCCTTCAAGATAGATTTCAACTCTCATTTCTATAAATTTATAAACAGGTCTGTCCTAAGTGAAAGCTGAACTCTTGATATCCACTGTAGCAAATAACTAATAGGATTCTGGGATGTAGAAACAGGAGCATGTTCTACAAAGCAACGACTTCCACTGTACTGTTACTGGTTATGTCCTCAAGAGTTCCATGATTGACTTGGAACAACACTAAGTAAAGTGAAGTACATAATTCTGAAGCTATCTGATGTCGACGCGAAACAAGGAAATACTTCTTGGGCTAAGGAGTTTCTGAGGAAAGGCTAAGGAGCTGAGATTTAACCTGAAGAAGCAAAGTCTGGGTGAGTGCTTTACGACAATAATCGGCTACTCCCCGTCAATCATGTGGGTGCTGGTGAGCAGATGTTTTCCGTGTTGGATGAGAGCAGAACAAAAGGAAAGGATTTAGAGTAAAGTGGAAGCAATTTCTTTTTGGACGCCCTGTGTCCCTAAGTGTCTTTGAGATAATGAAATATGTTACCAGGGAATGTTCACTAATCTACTTATCGTAGGTTTTAAGAAAAATTGCAGGGCATTCTGTGCCAGAGGTAAGTGCAGTGCTAGGTGACCTCATGATACTTTCTACTGTAAAAAATGTGTATATAATAAGGTGAAAACTCCAGATGACATCCGGAGTCCAAAGGAGGTCCATCTTTAAAAATAACCAAGGCTCACGGTGCACTGGCTAACGCTGCTATCATTTCATTTGGTTTTTCAAAAATATATTCCTCAGGACATTCGTTGGCTAATTCTAGTATCTGAGAAATGAGTTGCTCTCCTAAACGTCAGAACTGAGTATATTTTCACTGAGGTTGAAAACCCAGGAATTACAGTGATAAAATTCCTCAATGAATTTATACTGCATGACTTTGCTTCTGCATGCACTTACACACTAAGAACTTCTTGAAAATTATGTCATTCTCCTCACATATTTAGGAAAGGAACTAGAGTGATATCACTTCTTTTTCTCCTATTAGCTCTTATGGTTTAACAAAGGTTTTCTGTTTTTAAAATTATGATTTAGTATAATCATATCATAAATTACCTTCTTTGCATAATACCTGCAGCCCAGTAGGCATTATGCCATTTACTTAATTAATGTGATCTTAAACAAAACTCAGTGCCTATGTAAAAAGGTCCACTACGTTTGAATGTTGGGTATCCTTCCCTGTCTTAAAGAACACAGAGAAATTGTTTCAGAACAATGTTTTGGGCAGAACAGATGTTTGGGGCAGGAACAGGTTTTGACTAAGGCCAGCGAAGCACCTCTCCAAATTGAGAGAACAGTTTGGTAAGCGGTTCTCCCTGCTGTGCACCAAAGTTTTGCCTTGAAAATGGGATCCTTGAGATCGGCAGCTTGGGTGTGGCCAGGAACGTATTAGAAATGCAGAATCTCAGACCCACTGAAATAAAATCCACATTTAAAAAGGCCACCCGGTCGACTGGTTTGCACATTTAAGTTTTAAAAGGGTTATGATAAAAGATTCTTGGGAGCGGAAGAGGGTTGTTTCCCAGTCAAAGAAGAGCAGAGACGCAGTGTGCCTCTACTGGGCATCTCTGGGGAGGAGAATGCAGGCTGTATTTATCCACATGAGGCACTGATACCTTCCCATCATTGACACTGGTCCCCTCCGATAGTGAATCTCACGTGACAGCGTCTATTGTACTTAGGATACACCTTGACCAAGTTCGCTTGTCTTCACTTCCTGGGAATCACTGGCCTTGAGAATATAGTCCAAATTACATATGATATATAACATTTAGTGATTACTTTTCCAGTTGCATCACCTCTCACATTTTGACTATCTTCCTTTCACCCACACACCCTCACTCTTACAAGATGACTCGACGTTTTCTGCATTTCTCATCTATGTGCCTGTCTCATGTCTCTTCTCATCGTGGAACCCCTTTCTTCCTCTCTGTTTCTGTAGAAATTCTTCACATCTTTAAAGCCACACGTTAAAGCTGATTTGCCACCACAGAGCTCTTCCTAATGAGAACTGGTCGCAACCTACCAGGCATTCCCCTAACATACCGCTCTCTACCTGTGCAGTGCGTAAGAGCTGTGAAGCTCCAGGCACCTGGATCGAGCCCTTACTCCTTCCTTACTGGTTCTTCGATGTTGGCCAAGATTCTTAACTGGATCCTTAGTTTCATCGTCTGTTAAATAGTGATAACAATACTATCTTCTTCATAGGATTACCATGAAGATTAAAAGAAATAATGCTTATAAACTGTTGATACAGCGCTTGGGAAATAGTAAGTTCTTAATAGATAGTTTCTATTAATTGTAATAAGCATAGTCTCAAAAGCCAATGCACTGACATACAGTCAGTGTTTCCGGGGATATGTGTGTGTATTTTCTATCACACTAGATTATATATTTCTTGAATGTAATGATGAGAACATATCCTTCTTTGTACTTCCTCATTCTTAAGATAGTTCTGGCAAGTGTTAGTCTTACCACAGTTAATTGCATCAAATCACAATTTGTTTTTCAATCATAATTAAGCCAACTTTTTTTGTTTTTGAAAATATTATGAATAGTCACCACTCTCCGTAAATTATTTTTTAATTTATGTAACCTCTCAACCTTCTTGTCTACATGGGAATTTTTAAAACCTTTCCTCAAAAATCTTTTCTCTAAATAGCAAAATCATGTATATGAATCTTCCCTCCAAGATCTTCCGAAACCCTCAAGTTGCATATCCAAGAATTAGATTTTATCTAATCTCACTCTCTTTGGGCGCTGCCACTAAGGGGTCCAATGTATCTCATGGCTAATTAATGCGACTGCAGTTTTGTTTCCCAAAATTGTACCATGTTGCTGACGCACAAATAGACGGCACGTTTTCCCTTAACTTTAGGCATAAATTTAATAGATATTGGCTAGCTCAAGAATTATGAATAAACTCTTCCAGAAATGGGTGTGGTAGATGACTAAATAAGAACCAGAAATGCACACCTCCTCCCATAAATTATGTGACTAATAGTACATGTTGACTATATTTCATTGCCCAAAACCACTGATAATTGAAAAAAAATCTAATGAATTAGATATTAGAGGCCATACAGAAATGATTTGAGCCAATTCAACAACTTTTCTTTTTTTTTTTTTTTTTTGTGGTACGCGGGCCTCTCACTGTTGTGGCCTCTCCCGTTGCGGAGCACAGGCTCCGGACGCGCAGGCTCAGTGGCCGTGGCTCACGGGCCCAGCCGCTCCGCGGCATGTGGGATCTTCCCGGACCGGGGAACGAACCCGTGTCCCCTGCGTCGGCAGGCGGACTCTCAACCACTGCGCCACCAGGGAAGCCCCGATATTTAACATTTTAATCCGTGGAAGAATTATTAGATTTTAGGCTCAGAAAATGTTTTAATAATAATTACAGATAATGTTCATTAAATGCTAAAGAGCCTAAATGTTTAGCCCTATGAGGGAGAAGCTATCACTATAATTTCCATTTTTCAGATGAGAACACTGAGGTTTAGAGAGGTAAAGAAAGTGCCCATGGTTACATACATAGGAAGTGGCTTAGCCAGGATAAAACCTAGATGGTGTGAGTCTAAAGTCTAAATTTGAAATACAATAATCTCTCCTTTGTATGTGAAAACTGAAACCCAAAGTATTTAATACCCAAGTTTATATAATTTGTTAGTGACGGACTAAAGCTTAATTTAAGTCCTGTGACTACCAGCCCCTATGCTTTTTCCAGGAGATTCTTCACAAGAGTTGAGTTAGATTGTTTGCATTATTGTCTTTTAAAGATAATGAGTGAAAAGCTGTGACTTAAATGAACTCCTCAAACTGGTGGCTATTCTATAAAATACAAACCATTATCAATTTCATAATGAAATCCATATATCAAAGCGCTTAGTTGAGTACCCCTTGTTAAAATAGGAAAAAAGCTCTTGAGAAACATGAACTAAGTTATAATGGAGGTCATTTTCTCGAAAGCTTTCAAATATTCACAACAAAACAAAATTTCTAAGCCATGATTTTAAAAAAGGAAGGAAATGGAAACAAAGTACATGAGAGAGATGGCAAGATGGGTCTCGTCTTCTTCAGACATTGTATGTTTTCATGTTGTTCTTATATTTTAATTGCCTATAAGACTGTGGAAACATCTATGCCCATAAATATTTTATGTCTCCTGCTATCACATCATAACAAATCATTTCATGTTTGTGTCTTTGATAGGAATGTTGCCAATGTAATAAAAGCATACTTATATCTTTTGGTTTGATGGAAAAAGGCATGGTATTTTGTAATATAAATTGCTAGTGATCTTCTAGTATAGTATAATGATAATGAGGTAAAAAACCTGAAAACTCGATGGGAAATATGACAGTTAATTTATCTAGAGTTTTGATTCATCCAGAAAGTCTTCCTTACTGCTAAATAATACAATTTTGCCTTTAAAGCATTAGAAATATTTTTCTATTAAAACTTATGAATAAAGAGTCTGAATGTCTTAGACAGGATTGTTTGAACAAATAATTATTAAAATAAAATTGTGAAGCACACTTTCTCATCCTCGGTACTACTGACGTTCTGGGCTGGAAAATTTATTGTTGTGAGGAGCTATTTGTGAATTTTGGATTTTAGCATCATCTCTGGTCTTTTCTCACTAGAATCAGGACAACACCGAATACCACTCCCCCATTTGTGACAACAACAAAGAAATGTCTCCAAGCATTGGGAGTATCCCCTGGGGCACAAACTTACCCCTTTTGGGAGCTACTACTTTAAAGTAATTGTACTTTATGTTCTTTATCAAAAACTCTGATAAATGATCTTCAAATTGAATAGTTTTTGATATTCAAGACTGCATGTCAATAGAACAAAGTTTAAATGATCTTTTCTGCTGTTTTCAGTTGAATAAACATTTGTCATCCGTATTTAGGCTGAAATTGTTATTTGTCAGTATGCATTAATTTACATTTACAATCTGTACACATACAGATTTTTAAGTCTAAGGATGCGTAATCATTCTCATGGATGTCCTTCATATGCAATGATTTCTCTTAATCTCCCTAACTAGTTCAATATGATTTTCTCCTCATTTAAGTTAATAGACTACATAAAAATAAGTCTTGAAAGTAAGCAGTTTTGGAAGTATCCAAAAATCCTAATTCCCTTGAAGAGTGAACGCTTAGCCCAGTGTCTCTCAAAACTATAGTCCATGGATCCCCCCATCCCAGAATTTCCGGAGGTGCTTGTTAATGTTATAGATCATTGGTCCCCTCCCCAGACCTACTGAGCGGCGCTCTGCGGAATAGGATCCATTGTTCCACAGCTTAATAAGCCCCACTCAACAGTCATCTACAGAGGCCGCAGAACTTCTGAAATTATTCATTCATTCTCAAACGTTATAACTTATCTATTCCTTTCAGACCCAGTTTGATTCTAACTTATATATTGTAACCTCTTTATACTGACTGACAATAAATGCTCAAGATCTTTCTTGAAATTACCAAATTTTAAGACAGATGTCCCTTACTAAGGCTGCTCCTTCGTCAGGTAACATTTGATCTACTAAAAGACCCTACTGATCTGCGTAAACCCACCAACGAACAATAACTTAATTGTCTGTCTATGAAAATCTATGCAGTTGATTTACATTAAGCCACTAATTACCCTTTTTTTAAAAATAATCATTTGAAAATTTAAAGAATAAGAATGCAAAGGTCCAACACCGGGGTTTCTCTTTCCACGTCACTTTTCCAATTTTAAGGTATTTCAAATAACTACTCACCAAACTTGGCCTTGCTAACTATAATTTTGTGTTTTTATAAAAATACTTTAAAATACAGACTATTTTAATGCATGAGTGTTTCCATTCATCTGTCTAAGCAAAAGAACAAGACAACAATTACTGCCTTACACCCAAACCCAAGAACTTACAGGTGTCTCTGTGGAAGAGCAAGACCCTTTCATTTTTTTCTTATTCTAACTCAAATTTGTAAAAATGTACTATTAAGGACCACATTACTTTGGAAAAATTCCAGGTAGTGCCATAGTCTTTTTGCTAAGACTGGTGAAAATTATAAAAGGGAGACAATAAATTTTAATCTGGTAAGAACAGGCACAAAACTAAAGTAAAAAATACATATCAACTATACATGTCAGAATATACAATGCTTTGGGCTTCCCTGGTGGCGCAGTGGTTAAGAATCCACCGGCCAATGCAGGGGACACAGGTTCGAGCCCTGGTCCGGGAACATCCCACATGCCACGGAGCAACTAAGCCCGTGCACCGCAACTACTGAGCCTGCGCTCTAGAGCCCACGAGCCACAACTACTGAGCCCACGTGCCACAACTACTGAAGTCTATGCGCCTAGAGCCCACGCTCCACGAGAGAAGCCACCGCAATGAGAAGCCCGCGCACCGCAACGAAGAGTAGCCCCTGCTCGCTGCAACTAGAGAAAAGCCCGCGCACAGCAATGAAGACCCAATGCAGCCAAAAATAAATAAATAAGTAGATAGATAGATAGATAAATTAAAAAAAAAGAATATACAATGCTTCAACACTATTTTCCACCTATGTTTCCATACTCATTTTAGTCTTGTTTCTACAATATGTTAAATATTCACCATCATTTTTTGTTGTTGTTGTTGACATTTCCTCAGTTACACCTTGATTATAGGAAACTGATCTTCTAATAGATCAGTAAGGAAGGCTTTCTGAGTACAGTATTCTCCAAAGTCTTATACATTTAAGACTGTTTTTCTATACCTTAATAATTGAAGATTTTTTTCTAGATATAAAATACTTTTTCTTTGAGTTACTTAAAAATGTTGCACTCGAGAAATGCAGTGCTATCTGAATATTTGTTATTTGTATCCCTATAAATAATCTGATCTTTGTTCCTGGAGGCTCTGAGGATTTTGTCTTTGTTTTTGTCTTCAAAGTCTAGAATACCAGAATATATCTCCGGGTTGATTGTTTCACGGCAATTTCCCCAGGTATCTGGTGAGCCCTTTCAATATAGCAGGGTTCAGGTTTCTTTAATTTCCAGGAAAGTTTTAAATATTAGCTCTATTCCACTGTTTTCTTCTTCTCGTTCAGGTCCTCCAATTACGTGCATACTGGACATTTTTGCCTACCTTCCATTTCAGGCACTTTCTCTCTGGCTCTTTTTTCGCCTCCTTATTTCAACTTCACTCTGTTGGTTTCTTTCCTGCCTTCCTTTCATGTCCTTTATTAGATTTTCATTTGAATATATTCTTCCTTAGGACCTAGTAAATGATTCCTTATTTCTAAGATGGGTTTGCTTTTCTTTTCAATATATTTCCTAAATTTAATCAACTTTCATTGCATTTTTTACCATTTCTGGTATTAATTTTTGAATTTCTGATTCTGCTTTTTAAAATATCCCTAAATTCTTGTTTGATGATCCTAAATGTAAATGGGAAAGTGGTGTTAATAATTCTCCTCTGCTTTGTGGTTATTTTCCATCAGCCAAGTTTTGAATCACATTATCTACTTTCTCCTGTAAGTAGCTGTGTATAGAGTTTCACCTTTTTTTTTGTATACGTAGGTATCTCACGGCAGGGTTCCTAGTTCAAGATCACCCTCTCTGTCAGCTTTGTGTTTCTTTGGTTTGTCTTTTAATGCATGTTTCTGAGGAACTGGTATTTCCCCTCTGACCACCTTCCTGGCTTCACTCCCATTCTTCCGAGGGGTCCTACGTGTACTTTTATTTATCTCCTTGTCTCTCAGAAGAAATATGTCTTCAAGCCTGCCACCTCTGCTCACTGTCAAGCATCTTCTCTACAACTGCTGCTGTGAACCACCAAGTTGCGGACCTGTGTTTACTATTTTGGCAACCAGTAATGGACTTTCTGGGGGGTGGTTTTGTCTGTGCTCTTTCTCTTTCCAGTGAAGTTTCTTCAGCTCTGTCTCCCCCATTCTCTGCACCCACCAGCTTGTAGCAACGGCAGGAGCTCTGTGAGAATCTGATGTCTCCTTCTGCCTGTCTCTCAGGAATGCAGGCGTGGGTAAATTGTTGTTTTATTTGCTCTCCTTTATGTTTTTTCTGAAAGAGGATTTATGGATATCCAGACAGCTGGTCAGTCCTTCAGTGGGTCAGAGTTTTATAATGAGGAAGTAGTACATCCCTGAGCCCAGGCATGGTGGTGCGTCTGGTAGTCAAAATGAGGGGTCCCAACACAGAGAGAAACTTAAGGGAACCAGTTGATGCACTCTGGCCTTCCACCAGGACTATTTCCCAAACTACTTTCTGATATAAACTAGGCAGATCATGTTCTCATTTCAGAAGGAGAACTACCCTTTAACAGTCTTCTTGTTCTCGTCTTCCTCCTGGGGATCCACTTTGATTCAGTTATCCACATAATTTAACATTTTATAAATCTCCAACCCAGATATGTATGCAAAATGACAGTAGTCCCTCTTCTACCCTGGATCTTTAATTTACGGCAAATGATAACAGAGCCAACAGTATGTATTTTTTCTAAACCCTCTTCCTCTAAGACTGCAGCTGTACTTCATTTTGGCAGAGACGTTTGGGGGTTTAATCCAAACGTGATTTTATATCCTGTGCAATATGCGTGTATATCTGTTGTGTCTCGTGATGTATTTATCAATTCTCACTGATGAGTTAAGGAAAGCCTGACAGCATGATTTGGCTTGAGAGTAGCTAGCTTTTTTTCCCCCAAAATCATTTGGGGAAAAAACAGTTTGCTTCTTCTTGAATCAACATTCGTTAAGTCACCTTAAATAATGTTATTCTACTGATATATGTAGCAACCTATTGAATTTTTCATTCACAGAGTCAGAGCTTCATGAAGGGTGGCTCTAGGAATCATTTATATCAATGTGGTAATTTTCTCAGTGCTTAGTTTTCTTTCTGATGAGCAAGAAATAAATGATTTTTATGAAGTAAGGAACAATCCTATCTTTTCATCATCATACTTAAAGGATTTCACATCACAGATCCTGCTCTCTATGCTTAAACGTGTCTACTTTACACATAATATACATAATAAACGTTTCCCAAGAGATCAGCCCTCACAACCAAATAAAAAAAGATCTGTGCAGAGTGTTACACAACAAAATAAACATTTATCGAGAAAAAAGCATAACACTCAGGCACATTTTTCTGAATCAAATAGTGCTGAATAAATTTAGAAGCTGCTAATTCTGTTTTCCCTTAAAAAGAATGACCTATGTAAATTTAAATTGGCAAATCCTTCTTAGGAGTGATGATTCTGGATCATGTCCAAAGTCACATATTTGCACTCATTCTCTAATAATTCATAAAGATTTTAGATAAACAAACATAAAATAACCTTCTGCTCATGGAATAGTTGCTGAAAAATAATTCTTACCATGATGTGGAGAAGGTAAATAAATGACAGTGGATTTACCAACCACATTACCCATCAGATGACCAGACAAAATACTGACTCTAAAATAACTGCTCAAAGCTTAGACATTCTGAAATTAGCGGTCCTTTCTAGTTGTCCTTAAATGAAACCATTGAAAATTGCTATTGCTTACGATTCCATGATAAGCTATTCTGTGTCACAAAATTATATATTTTTAAAAGGAAGTAACATGCGAGTAAGTGGAAGCACATAAGTCTAGGAAAAGTATAAAAAGGCCTCCAGAGATTTACTCATTTTACAATGTTTGCCAACCATTAAGGAACAAACCTTTCTTTTCATGTATCTCCTTCTTAGTGTATGTTTTATAATTATTAGGACCTTTTAAATTTGTTAGTATAACATGTATTTTTTTCTTTTGTAAACAAAAGACATGACAAATGAAACCTTAATTTGAATTTTCCACTTGAAAAATCTTTCTTTTGGAGGAGCAGAATGTTATAATATAACCTTGAGTCAAATCAGAATTGTTCCACTACATGTATACTGTTCTATAAGCAAGGAAAAAGAATAATAACGATTATTCATTTATATTTTTCAGTGGTACAAATCAGCTCTAGGCAACAAATGCTGGCTTTATAGAAAGTCATAATCAAAATGATCTATAACAGTTCTGCCAGTGTGTATGTCAACGTACTATCTGAGTTCACGCATGTTTCCACAAGTTAATAAGAGCCCAAATTAAGGTTCCCACATTAAAAATCCCTAGAATAGACAATAACCTGATTTTGCCAAATAATTTTGACTCTGGTTTCGAGTGAACTTGAGTCAGTGCTAAATGGGATGTTAATCATCTAAGAAGGGGTTGTCAAGCTTTTTCTGTACAGAGCCAGATTGTAAATCTTTTGGGTTTGCAGAGCACACGCTGTCTGTTGTAACTCCTCAACTCTGAAGGTGTAGCAAACAGAGCAGCCGCAGACCATGTGAGCAACAGATGCAGCTGCGTTCCAGTAGAACTCTAGGGACAACGAAATTTGAATTCTGTGTAATTTTCACGTCACAAATTCTATTTCTCTTGAGTTTTTTCAATCATATAAAAATGTGAAAACAATTCTTAGCTCATGGGCTATGTAAAAACAGGCAAGGGGCAGATGTGGCTGGGAGGTTGTAGTTTGCTGACTCCTTATCTAGGAAATTATACTAATTATTTTATGAGCATTTGATAAATATTATATTGATTATTATGGTGATGAAGAGGGAGATGATTAACATGATGATGGTGATAACGAATAAGAGAATAACTGGCGTGAACACTAGAATCAACCCAGTGCATTCACCATTTACAACACCAAGTTCAAGTTTCTTGACTTCATGCTACAAGTCCTTTAATAGTCTTTTCTTATTCTTTGTTATGGTACTTTGATTCTCCATAGAAGTCCACCTTTTCCTTAGAGAAAAGAGGACATTTACTATTTTCATGTCAAACAGAAACAGTCACCGTCACTCACGGTCATCCACCTCCATTCACACGCCAAGACATTGCAACAGAAATTATTTTGTCATATTTGTTCCACAAGTTTTCAATCATATCTTTTCCATCCTATGAATTCTTTTCCACTCAGAGTTGAATACCCATTGCTAATAAATATAATTAATCCCATTTTATAAGCTACCACTGTCTCTAATATATATATATAATATATATACATGTATATGGGAAGGTAGCACCATCTGTGACTATACCTGAAATTCCTGCTAGTAATAACACCTTCCCTACTTCGATTCAAACACAGCCAGAGAACTCAAAACGATCGAAGAATTTGGCACCATGTCCAGCCATGTCTGTTCTCCAGCTGCTTTCCTTTATCGGTAATTGATTCAGTTTGCAAAAGTCACTGGTAAAGAAAAAGTCTTGATGGTGGGGTGAAAATTCAGATCATTTTCGAGCAGCAGCCTGGCCAGTTTTGGTGCTGTGGAAAACGACAGCATCAAAAGGCTTCGTGTCCCGCCTTGTTCCTCACCTCAGAATCGGGGCAGCTGGATTTCAGCTCACATTAAACTCTTAGCACCGTCATTAGCTGGATCTAAAATAAAGTTGACCTGCCTGCCTAAGGCAAAACAGTCATCCCAAATCAACAGCCACTAGGATGGAGTCTGCAAACCATGGCAGATTTGACTCGGGCTGACCTCTCCTGATGGGGAGAACGATGCATTAAACATCAATGCCCCGAGAAACAATCTGGAGCATGGACAGGAGGAGAGGGAGAAAATCCAGGTGCTGTGGAAATGAAGACACGTACACTCTAGACCCTTTGCATCGTTCATACATTCGACTCTGCGTCTTGTGCTGTAATACGCACAGCAGTGAAGGAGAGAGTGTTTAGGATCACAAAGTCTGGTTCTGCTACTAACCACCCATTGGACCAGAAGACATTTCACCTTTCACATCACTTCAGAATGACCTGGGAGGCATTTTCAAACTGTGTGGTCTCACAGGATTGTGAGAAAAACTTCATCGTGAACTCTGATACTAACTGGCGGGGCCTGTATGCCTCATGTGTGCTGGGAAACAAGAATTTCTTATGAGAATTTATCATCCAACGATCCCAAGCAGACCAACAAAGTGGTCACTAGGACTTGTCTGTTAACAATGAAAAAAAAGATACTATTATGAAGGATCATAATATCCTAGAAGTATTTTCTTGAATTGATATTTGATAATTGATATTTGATAATTGATCCAAACGTCACAAATACAATGGACGGTTAAATTCATGGTTTAAATATAAACCCTATGTGCTAGAGAATCTACTAGGCATTTTGAAATAGACGATCCCTAACCTTCCCCCAAACCTAGAAACACAGCATGTATACCCATGCTTAGGGATACTTGACAGGAAGCAGCATGTAATTGAAAATATCCTTATAAATCATACACACGCTGTGAGGATTTTCGCACATGACTGTGAGTGAAAGAGATCAAAATCGATATGATATGGGTTTCGTATTAAAAAACAGTGTTTAGACATGATCTTAGGATTACATATACATTTTCAGATACATAAATTTAGTGGAATGTGGTTGTGAGAAGAAGGCTACTTTAAAATCAGGCTTCCAAATGATCATTTTTTTTCTAGTAATCCATTATTAATGATAAAGACTTCAGAAAATATATTTCTCCGTTTTTTTCAGAGTAAACTGTGGCATACAAATTACCAGTGACTCTCCCATCATACGGGAAGCAAGCGACCTAACAGCCCATGCGAGGTTGCACATTCGTTTATGTGGGACCTCATTCCCAAACGTCACGACTCCAACCTGCCGCTTACTCTATATGGCAGTTATGAGAGATGACTCATCTCCCTGTATGAACACATCCTTTATTTCAGCCGTCGATGACCAAGACAATTATAATACACTGTGAGACTGCTAACAATGAGGTTTTCTCCCTACCAGCTTAGTATAATTGAGAGTAAAAACAAAAAGATCAATAAAACTGTGAACTCCTGTCTTGACTAAGCAACTGACAATACAGAGATGTTTAGAGGGATCTGGTTAAATTATGAACAACTAAATTAATTATGAATGATACTTTACAGAGCAGAATTGCCTGAACATTCAGTGTGTGCGTATTTATACATGTACACTTATCTATCTATCTATATACACACATATATATATTTACAGATAGGAATATAATGAAAGAAAGTATCATGGAAGAAAAAAATCCAAGAATGTGTAATAATCCACTTGGGTCAAAACTTCTGGTAAAGAGGTAGAAAAATGTCAGACAAGACATATCGTGGATAATCCCGGGCTGGCAAATCATAAGAAATAACAGCTCATTGGTCAAACTTGCCACGTGCTACTCACCATCAAACTTCTTGGTAGTGACTACGAAGCCCTACCTCCTCCCTCGAAGCTATAAAAGGACTTCTGGAATTGGACTGATTAAAATGTTTAGGCCTCACATCCCACTATCATAACCACAACGTATCCAACTTAGGAGAAATTAACCTACAAATAATACATACTTACAAAGGTATAGAATTAATTCTGTGTTAACGGTGGGAAATCATCCAATTGCTGTCTATTAAATTCAACACAGGTATACCTGAGTGACTAGATTAGTACAAATAAAGGGAATTAGGGAGAATATTTAGACATTTTATTAGCAATTTAAAAACAACAGAGTGCTGAGTGGAGAGTGTCATGTATTAAGAAGAATAATTATGGCATATTTAATTGCTAACTTATTTTTAATCTTAGTTTGGGGATCCTTTCTTTGATCCAGGAATTAATTACAGTAGCTTTTCAAGTGTACAGGTAGAGAGTTTTGAGGGGAAGAAGGGGAGATCTTTTGTTGGTGACTTTTGGTTTTGCTGAATAATGGTGAGAAAATATTGTCTGTAAACCTCTATGTTGTGGAGTTTGTTAAAGTCTGTCTTGACCAATTCACGAGTAGTTTTACATTTTTTTCATGGAATAAGAGAAAAACATATTCTCTGTAGGCGGTATGATGTAGGCCCTAGAGTCAGACCAGCTGGGTTAAGTCCTGCTCTGTTATTCTTTGCTATGTGGACCTAAACAAGTTACCTGTCCAACTGGTGCCTCAGTTTCCTCATCGGTAAAAGACTGTTACGAGGATTACATGAATTAATATGTCAAACCCTGGAACAGTACCTAGCACGTAGAAAACATGCTATGATTGTTTATTAAATACCTGTCATTTTATCCACGTACTATCTATCTATCCACACACACACACCCCTGCTGATGGTACTGTTATTACACTACACAGATCCTTGCTTTTTTGCACTCTACTTAATTACAGCTCCTTCAGAATTTTACACATCTAGTCTCCATGATCATTTGGTTTTATCCAATTGTACTTCTGGGAGAGTTTGCATTATGCGTTCCACAGCTATGTTGCTTGGGACAAACATGTTTACAATTCTTCACCTTCCTGTGAATAGAAAGTTTTCTACTTCCATAACACCCCTTTTGTTCTGTTTCATGATTATAGCCCTGAATTCCACTTCAGAGGATATGGATAAGGCAACTCCAACTTTTTCTTTGTTTTACATTTACCGGGCCCATCTTATGACTATATTTTCAAACACTAAAAAAATTATTTTAGACGTGCTTTTTACAAGCAGTTGGACTTTGCCTTTCATCCCAAAATCCAAAAGTCTCTGGCTTTCTGTTGGGACACTAACAGTCACATTTATTATCACACAACTGATCTGATTCCATTCCTTCCTTGAATAAACTATTTACTATTACACATTACTTGGTTTT
Source organism: Grampus griseus (assembly GCF_964374135.1). Taxonomy (NCBI): domain Eukaryota; kingdom Metazoa; phylum Chordata; class Mammalia; order Artiodactyla; family Delphinidae; genus Grampus; species Grampus griseus. The sequence goes on from NC_139015.1 coordinate 1,132,978, forward strand.
CTCATTTTCTTACTCTTACTTTTGCTGGGTTCATCAACTTTCTTTTAATTTATTTTGTATTCTCCACCCTCCTCCCCCAAGAAATGAAAATTCTACAAGGCAACTCAATATGCAGTGAATTTTAAATGGTTAAACTGTATTTCGAATATTTAAAAGCTGCTGGTAGAATATTTTATATGAAAGAATGAAAAGTAAATTTTTGCAAGGTTTGAGTTTTTCTTCAACAATGGAGTCAGTATTGATTTTTAATGTGTTTCCTAAAATAGATATTTGGTAGAAAACATAGTTGGTTGTTTAAAATTTTACTTCTTTGAGAGTGGAATTCCAGAAAGGGGTATTTTTTTTTTTCCCACAAACCACTAAAAACAAGAGGAAACAGAACCTTATGTCCTTAAATGCAGTCTCTCTCTGAGACCGGAGCTAGGTGCTAGCTTTTAATGATTTTTTCTGACTAATGACATCAGACGAGGCCAGCTGTCAAATACTTACAAGCCTGCACTTAGCTCAAAGTTGGGCATACAAACATTGTAGCGGCTCTTTTATTTATTAATCTGTTCTGTTCCGTAAGGTGCAATTATCCAGTAAACACACCATTTTAACACAGCTTAAAAAGCTAATTAGGATATAGGCCCTCTGGAAAACCTCACACATTTTGGTCCTTCCAGTGATTCTAGGAGATTACTGCTCTCTAAAAGTTCCCAGGCTGAGGAAATGGAAATCTTTCCAAAAATTCATAAATGACTCTGATCTGCATTCCCTCTTCACATTATCTGTAGACTGTGTGATTTTAAAATTAAATACATTTAAGAAGTTAGGTACATTAGCGGTTAGAGATCCTTGTTAAGCTAGGAAGGCTCCTGCCCCCGCCTGAAAGATGTACAGAAATTCTTAGAATGTCCTCACACTGCTGGGCCCTCTGTTTCTTTAATCCAATATATGTCCCCCAAGGAGCTCATTGAGAGGTAAATGAATGGAACAGATTCTCACTGGGCATTTTTATTCGAGTCCATCTATTGTCAGTTCTGGAGAACACTTGAGAAGTGAGCTGGAAACGGTAGCAAAAACGGTAGTGAGCTGTCAGTGGTACAGTTTGTCCTTGTTTCACTGAGAAAAGGCACACTGTCCCAATAAACAGCATTTCTTCCTTTCCTATGTGTGGCTTAGGGCTGGAGAAGGGGAGGTGTCACTGGTCGTAATTGTAGAACACATAAATAATAATAGTAGCTTGCAAATCATAGATCACAGCAAACAGAGGAGTTGGCAGTCATGAAGGCAAGAAAACAGACGCTTCCAGCACCAGCTAATTTCCTGCCCTCTTAAAAAATAAGTTCTCCTTCCTAACAGTAAACGTGCAATGATTTTGTTTGCCTCTTCAGCTGCAGGTTAAGGAAGATGAAACTTCTAAATCATAGATCTTTTTTTTTTCTTTTTTCTCAGACAAAATAGATTTTATTTTATTTTTTCCACATCTTTGTTGGATTATAATTGCCTTACATCGTTGTGTTAGTTTCTGCTGTATAACAAAGTGAATCAGCTATACGTATACATATATCCCAGGTACATAAGTATATGGAGGTGTTTTTTTCCTTCAAGAGGTACCAAGGTGGAAAGGGGGGTGGGATGAACTGGGAGATTGGGATTGACATATCACGCTACTGTGTATCAAACAGATAACTAATAAGGACCTACTGTATAGCACAGGGAACTCTACCTTATATTCTGTAATGGCCTATATGGGAAAAGAATCTAAAAAAGAGTGGATATATGTATAACTTTGCTGTACAGCAGAAACTAACACAACACTGTAAATCGACTGTTCTCCAATAAAAATTAATTTAAACATTCATGATCATTACTTTTACTAACTAGATGTAAGCGGTAAGCCTTCGGCTTACTCTTAACGATTCTTGTGCTGAGCGCGCCAGCTTGTAAAACACACATGGGGTCAGATTAGGTTTCGCAGAAAGAAAAATTGATGCTCGGATCCAAGAATTCCTAGTTTATATCACACCCGGCCAATCTGACCTCATCAGAGGTAAGACACCTAGCACCCTGCAAACTGCAGACTTGGATGACACCTTTTTCTGCTGGACTCCCCCAAACGTGAAAAATATGACAGGACGCGATGCTAAAAATTGAGTTTGTGTGATAGAGACCCTGTGGGCAACTTTCTCATCCCTCCAACCTATGAAAACTCAGCGGGAGAATTCCCAGAGGATGACAGTGGCTGAGAAAGTCTCCCCACGTTATTACAATGTTGAAAGGTTTCTCATTTACTGCCGGTGAAAAGTGTCCGTTGTGGCTTCTAATAAAAACCTGTGAAGCCACATGGGTGTAAAGTATTTTTTTTTCAACTTTTCAAGAAACTAGTGACAATGCTAAGTTCACTGTTTCAGCTTTGGGTGTGAAGTCTTTCACCCTATTTGTGATGGCAGGTTTACATCTGTGCTGTAACCTATTCTTACAGCCAAGTAATCAGAACTGGATTTCACACACGGACAGCCTTTGTCTTTCTGGATGTCAGACGATTGCTCCAAACACGAAACGCGATGAACTCCATACACGTGGCTTACGTGTTAGTCTATGAGTATAAGCGTTCCACGTGGGTTATGCGAGGACTGGTTAGTGATCTTGCAAAGAAGGTAGGCTTCGGTATGATATGGAAATTGACAACACCCAGAGCACGGGAAGAGTTGGCAGCCCTGAGCGTGACAGTGGAAAGCCCCAGGAGGGGACCGTAACCCAGAGTCCACTGTGAAGACATCGTGGCCATCAGCATTTGAGTCGTCAGGTTGCAAACTTTGCTGGTTGCTTGTCCCCAGCATTTGCTTTTGTACAGCGGTTTTGACAGCTGCACTGCTCACAGCAAACTGCCACTGTCGTTTGTTCTGCTTCAGCGCCACTCGACTGTCACCGCCTGTCATGAGGCAAGAAAGCACCGAACCTAACGCCATCCGACAGGGTTTAATCATTCCTGTTACTCCTGTTGCCTGCAAGGCCACCTTGAAACACACAGCATGCAACTCGACTCTTCCTACAGCACTTGTTTCATAGGCTTCCACTGTTTTGTTTTTGTTTTTTAAAGAGAGTGATGAGCTATATTCCTTTGATTAAAAAACATCAGAGAATTTTATGTATTTGCTAAAGAAATAATACTGAAATGTATCAATTAGGAACCAAACCCAATGAAACTGCAGCTGGCTTTCCGTCACCCTCTTCAAGCGGTAGCTGCTTTGCTCCTTACTTATTCTGCTGGAAAGAAGAGAGGGAAGATGTCTTTTGTTTCACCGGGAGAACTGGGCAGAAGAGAACTAGTTATTTATGTATTTATTTTGGATGTGGACCATTTTTATAGTCTTTATTGAATTTGTTACAATATTGCTTCTGCTGTAATGTTTTGGTTTTTTGGCCCCGAGGCATGTGGGATCTTAGCTCACCGACCAGGGATCGAACACGCACCCCCTGCATGTGAAGGCTAAGTCCTAACCACCGAACTGCCAGGGAAGTCCCAAAAGAACGGGTTATTTCTTTGGCTAGAGAAAGCATATGGGGAAAGACATTAGCAACTTGTTTTTCCAGCCTCCCTTCATTTGGGAGAGCTTTATACCCATCGACTCACTTTTCCTAGGAGCTCCTTGCCTTGGTCGAGGGCCAACTCCTCTCGCACAGAGGCACTCACTGAGGAGTCGCTAGATACGTGGTGTGTCATCATGTATTTCCCAAGGAAGGTCTCAACTGCAGCTGGTGGGGCGATAGACACCAGAGATGATCTGTATGCTTTTCGCTCATGCAAATAAGAGCCTGCCCTCAGGGGCAATATTCCTCCACCGCAAAGGAGAGAAATCCAGCCAGTCTTGTCAACACTCCTAGTATCAAACCCGAATGGACCACGTGCTATCAGACACTGTGGTCTAGCTTCACAATGGTCCCCAGAGGATCCTGGGGCAAGAGAGCAGCATCGCAAAGGATAAAGCCACAGAGTTTTACGCGTTGACATCACTCGGCCACACATGCCGAGTAGGAGTATCCCTTTTGGAATACACGTTTGGGTTAAAAGTAGCTGGATTTTGGCCACATACACTGATAATGAATATAAATATTTGGTCTGATTTCTGCATGGCCACTTCAACGTCCTATGTTTAGATTCAAGCCATCCAGCTTAGTGTGCGCATGCAAATTCTTAATTGGCTGAAAAACTTCTTAGTATTCGATGAGATGATTGATTGATGATGAGAACAATCTGAGTTCATTTCCTAGAATCATGTTATACTGGGAAAATCATTCCTTTATTTATATTTTATTGAGTAAAAATAAGGAAGGCTATAAAGAAGGAAAGAATCTTCATGAAACTAATACTTTCAAAAACTTTACAAAGGTCACAATAGAAGTAATGAGCTGAATATAGATAACTGAACTGTGAAGAACTAGGTATAAGATTACTAGGAACTGTTTTTTTTCTTCCTTTTAATTAGTACCAAAATCAAAAGCCACGAACAAAACCTGGTGTCTGGGATGCGGGAAAGGCCAAGGACATCACTGCCCTAATTTACTGGCACATGAACAACAGAATTGTCCACACAACTGCCACTGAGCTGCACCTGAAATCTGAGGCAGGAGAAACTGCGACGTGCTCACTGGCAGCCAGAAGACACCCAGGTTTGCACCTGAGAGCTGACTTTCTAAAATCTAACAAAACACACAACCTTGACAATGCCTTTGGAAAGGTGACAAAAAGTCAAGGGTAGGGTAACCCCTTGGCTCATCCACATTAATATCTCAGTTTTCTGGGGGCTGCAGGTAAGATTAATTAAAGCTCTTGGCTAATCATGGGATAGAAATGTCAGCCATGGGTTGCTATAGGACAATTAGCAACCCCTTACAGCTGTCCGGCTTTGAAATGAAAATCACGACGGTGATCATGTTTGCCTGCCCCCCATGTCCCGCAGAATCCGGTTCTGCCTACCTTTCCAGCTTTACTCTAACCGTCTCCCAGTCTCAAGCCTCAGGTTCTACCCAGACGGGAGACTGGCTTAGTAACTGTTAAACTTTTGATAAATTCCCACGGCTATTCCTTTGTTAAGGCCACTTCCTTTTGCAATGCCATTCCCTTCTTTATCACTTGAAATGTTATTCATCTTTTGATGGTAGATTTCACAATCTTTCTTATCCATGAAACGTTTTTTCTCATTTCTCCACTCAAGTACGTTCTCTCTCTACTGAACTTTCTAAAGCTTGTTATTTGTACTTTTCTTACAAAACTGGGTTACTTTGCATGGGTCTTCTCTCTACTGTATTGATATGATAGCAAGTGGAGAGCAAGACTGTATGATTTTATACATGTGTGTGTGTGTGTGTGTGCACCTCTATATACACACACATACGCAAATCACTGAGAATACAGAACCCAGTAAAGGCAAGTGGGAGGCATTCAATGAATAATAACATATTGTCATCCCTTGTATTTTGTTAAAACTAGAACAGATAACTTCAACTTTGCTTGTGTCTAATATGCTCTTGTGATTGTTGGTCTGGTTGCTAACTTGAAGCTTCGTGATTAGTAAACTGATTTATAGCTTCAAAGAGAGCTTCAACATCTGCCAACATAACTACGTCTATCAAAAATGTTTTACAAGGAATATGCTTGTCAATTTTATAAGGTTGCTTCCTTTCCCCACATCGTTTCACTGCATAAATGAATCAAGCCTCACTAACCCCCAAATTCCATTAACTGAAGAGCATTCCCTGGTGTTGCCTGCTGGCCGAGGAGCCCCAGTCCAACATTTTGATGATCACGTACATAACACAGCACCTCCCTGGTCCCTCGTGATGGTATGACATGCAAGGGCATCTCTAAACCTCTCTGCCATCTGCTTGTTCAAGGTCAAAAACAAAACTCCATGAAAATAATAACTAGTGCCTAAAACATTTTTTTCTGGGGCCTGAAATTGTGGAATATGCCACGCATATGACCCACGGTATCATTTCAACAGTGGCTCATTGCCGATTGCACGGCAAGTCAGGCTGAGTCATCGGCAGGCGGTCTTGCAGGTAAGAAAAATGGCTTCAGCCCAAGCACCAACCTGCACATACATTTTTATACACTGAACGCAGGATAAATCCATCTTTTTTCTCATTTTTGTAAAACAACTGTGGGTATTATCCAAAACTAGCTGACTGTTAACCAGACAACTGGCCAGATCGATAACGTTCCACGTGGACCCTGGCTGGTGCGTCCCCATCTGTACGGCCTGCTGCCTGCCTGTTCTGAATTATGGAGAGCAGGGCGGGGGATGCAAGCGAGAAGGGTTCCATGGCAGAGGTCGCCTCTGCTCTCGCCTGCTTGGGGGAGATATTTTTCTCTTTTATGCTTTGATAGTGTCGCTGATTAGAGACGGTTCCAACCCCTCTCCTCACTTTCAAAGTATTTCTGTGTGAAGAACCCCTGACCTAGAGTTCGTGGAGGACCAACTGCACGTGTGATTCACCTTCGGGTGTCCTAATGCTAGTTGTACACAAGCGTTTCAGTCCCTTCTTGTCTTTTGTGTCTTACTTTCTTACGCTTCAAAACTTGGGGACTCTTATTTCCTTCAGACAAATAGTATAACATTTGATAAGCATGGAAATGTACTTACGGATGAAGCATGACCACACACTTCCACGTCAGCTGTTAGTTTTCAGCTCTGAACTCTCAACCTCTGTTGTGTGAGTGGCAGCAGGTAAAGGCTTTAAACTCTTTCCAGCAGATGGAATAAGTCTTGTCAGTTGTTACCTTGCCACTGAGCTATTTTTTGGTTTCTTAATTTGTTTCAGTACTCTTTTTTTCTTGGTTATATATTACTTGCTATGAGTTTTTAAAAGATACAATTTTTTAAAATATATTTTGGAAGCAAAAAGAAATTTCTAGCAACTGTTGACTTTTTTTTTCCTTAATTTTACTCTCTGTTCTGGGCTGTCTATGCAGCAGGGTTTGAGAAAATAAAATTGGGGTGTGGTGTTCATCATTTTCACGCCAAATAATAAAATGATACCACTGTGGCTTGAGATGATAAGTATTATTTTCTCTATTTTGGTCTTGATTGGTACCTACATTCCACTTTTAATCCAAATGTAGTAACAAGGAATTCAACAGCTTCTATGATGAATGACCTTGTCAGAAACGAGGACTCATGTCTGCTGAGCTGCTACAGGGGAGTGAATCATACTTGGGTACAGCCCGAGGTTGGGAATATCAAAACCAACTGTCTAAATATCAAAACCAACTGCCTAAATGAGGAATAGGAGTCCAGGCTGCTGCTTTTAAGTCAAAGACCTTAAAAATAGCAACTTCGGTGAAGAAAATTGAAACAAAAAGCAGGAAAAGGGTGTTAGGAATGAGATAGGAGTCAAGTTGACGGATTACAAAAAACACATAGATACACCTAAAGAGACAGGCTCATGCACGTGCAAACATGTTATGATACGAGCTCTGGGTCTTCTTTCCTACCTGTGCTTTATTGACAGGTCAGCATTTTTTCCCCCAAAAGATCATGACAGGAGTACTCCATCAAAACCCTCAACCCCACTCCAACACACAGACAGTTGAATGTAATGGAAGGAAACTAAACGTGGGTGAAGGGAAAAGCAGGTTCCTGCTCCGTGGCTATGATCCTGGGGTCTTTCTGCAGAACTGACTGCTGGTCTTGGGTGTGATAAGCCTGGTGCTCATGACTGTTACTCCAGAGCTTACTCCTGTGGTTGCACTTCTGAGAACGTGTAATGGGTTCTGGAGCAGAAAGGAAGTTCCTAACGAGGGCAGTGGAAGAAATTTAAGAGTCCTGGGTCACAGACTGGGAAATGGCAGGGTTTTTTTAGAAGAACTTTGTGATGATTAAATTCCGTATTTAAAAATAATATTCTGACTCAAGTCCTGCAGGAGACAATATGATTCACTGAAAATAATTTTGCTTTCAAATCATGGTCTTGAGTTAGAAGACCGGACCCACCTCTTACTTACTGAGGATCTCTATAAACCTGCATTTCTTGATCTGGAAATGAGCACTAATCCTGCAGTGTTATTATAAATATGGGTAGAATGATGTTGAATCCCTAGCATCGATCTTCTCACAAAACTAGTGCTAATAATTTTTCCTAATAAACAGAAACCTATAAAAAGCAATTTTTTTTTTTTTTTTTTTTTTTTTGCAGTACGCGGGCCTCTCCCTGATGTGGCCTCTCCCGTTGCGGAGCACAGGCTCTGGACGCGCAGGCTCAGTGGCCATGGCTCACGGGCCCATGCCGCTCCGCGGCACGTGGGATCTTCCCGGACCGGGGCACAAACCCGCGTCCCCTGCATCGGCAGGCGGACTCTCAACCACTGCACCACCGGGGAAGCCCTAAAAAGCAATTTTTAATCTCCCTACTGAGTGATACGATCAGTTAACACTTAGGCGTGGTGCCTCTTTGAACAAGCTTGTAGACCCAAACAACAACCAGTGAAATGATTATTTTCACAACTTATTACATTCTAAAATACCTTAAAGTAATTATGTCTCTGTAGAAGTAGACAGAGATTAAATCAAGGATGTCCTACTATAAAAACTAAAACAAAGAAACTGATAATCCTTTTCTAAAAATGCACAGGTGTTTTTCATTTAGCCTCATCACATCTGGACCCTTGTTCCAAGCTAATAGTATAATGTCATATCATGGTCCTCTAAGAATAATTCTACGAGTTTCTGTTACACTTTCTAAAAATTACCCATCGTGTGGGTTGTCCAAAACTGACACAATAAACCTTGGAGAAGAAGTCAGAGACAGCTGGAGTCTCCCATACTAAGAACTTTGGAGTAAAATCCTACTGAGCTATAACTCCAGCAAAGGATCCATTGGAGCCACTGGGTAGAAAAGTCAATCCTGCCTAATTCGACTGAACAGAAACAAGAAAAAAGTGCTAAAAATGGTTTTATTTAATTGTTGTGATAGACCCATGGACCTAATACAAGTGATAGAATGGGTAAAACCATTAAGTACTCAAGATGAATTTTCTTTGGCTTTCCCTACCTTTTTCATCATTTAAGACACATATTAGGCACCATATAAGACATGGTCGCTTCTTGCATAAAGAACTCATCATCCTCCCTTTTCTTTGGGCTCTTCTACCCCGTGACCATGAAATCTGTGTGTCTTCAAGCCACCTTCCAGGAGCTAAGGACCTGTCACAGTAACACCTAGCTCAAGTTTCAGGGCTGGAAACTTTCTCTTCTCACATCCATTAAGACACTTGTTTTTTGTGTCTCATTTCCTCTCTGTTTTCTGTTACGGATCAAAGCAAACCCATAACCTAAATCTACTACTTTGGCAAACAGACAGACTAATGGATGAATACCTGATAACTGGGTTCTGTGTCATTGACTTGGGAGAGACTTGATTTTAATAAGGGACTATTCAAGACCAAAACACTAACCTAGAGGTGTAAATAATTAATGGTCTTATGATAAGACATTAAGAGGCGTATTTTGGGCAGGTGGGTGTTTCTAGAGGCCCTTTAAAAATATTTTATACTTGATCTATATATTAAGTTCTCTCTGGTTATCACACTTCTAGAAAGAGGTCAAATTTGGTGATAAAACACATTAATTTTAAGGAGAACCTGAGACAAAATTAATGGTCTGAGGTTGAAATATATGACTTTTATCTTGCGATATTCACAAAAGAAGTCGAACTTGTCAACACCACAGCCATCTTAAAAAGTATACAATATTGGCAATGAAAGCACAAAACTATAATAACTTTAAAAAGAAATTGTCTTTTGAAACACTGCTAGACAGAGTGCTCTGCAGATGAAAAGCAAGTAGACTTTCTGCTTATTACAATCACATACTCTCCCTCAAACATTTCTCTTTTGAATGGGAAAAAATGAGTTTTCCTCTTCTAAAAAAAGCAGTATTTCAAACAATGTGTTTTCTTGTGATAAGAGATCGGTTTTAATGTCTTTACAAAAGAGGACTTTCAAAATGGTATGTTATGGGGGAAAGCGTTAGGATTACAAATCACACTGATTTTAAAAGGACCCAAAATTCTGTAAAATTGTTCCACCCTTTGCCAAGTTCTTTCAGGGAGATGCATGTTTTTCTGGAAGGTTTGTGGTAGAGTTATTTGTTAGTTAGCATTGCTTTGTAAGGAAAAAATAAAGCCTAAAAGGACCCCTCTTAGGGAAGAGATATGGGAACATATCTATATGTATAACTGATTCACTTTGTTATAAAGCAGAAAGTAACACACCATTGTAAAGCAATCATACTCCTGTAAAGATGTTAAAAAAAAAAAAAAGGACCCTTCTTAAAATTTCTCAAAACTTAGCTCCAACCATTTTCCCCTAATTATAGGGGGGAAAGTCAGTGTATCATCTTCCTAGGAATCTCCTCTATATTAATACTGTTTAGAGAGCAATCCACTATGATGCCAACTTTACTCTATTTTCCTGCTATATTTCCCCCCCAAATAAATGCTTTTCTTTAGCCTCTTGATCTTACAGCATTATAGTAGAGATCCTCTAACACAGAATTTAATAAATATATTCAACCTACATTTCTCATTCTGCAAAGTTATTTGAAAAATATTTTAGAATTATTCTATAATGTTCTAGATTTAAATTACAGTGTAATAATTTATGGGCGGTGTACGCAATGACATCTGGCCCCTGGCCTCTTGTCTAACAATACAGTAGACGAGAATGATTACTCCATAATTCACACCCTGTCACGTCTTATTGCTTAATTAAAGCACAACCTTCCTCTACATGACAAGCAATTGGACTGTTAACATTACAGATGATTATCCAGCCCAGCATATTTTATTTTTACAGCGTACTCTTTTTATGAAATGAGGGTGCTTACTTCAGGTACACCTACCTCTGAAAACATGAAAAACCTGGTTCTTTACTTACCTTCTGGCTCTTGTGCAAATTGCCACTAACAAAAACATGGGCAAAGTATTAGATGTTACAAATTAGTAATTTAAATATTGAAATAACAGCCCAATATCTATCAAGCAAATTAACGAATGGGTTTCATGGCCTCTGAGTGTAACCGTTTCTTTTCTCTGTTCTTCTTTTTTTTTGGCCGTGCTGCATGGCATGCGGGATCTTAGTTCTCTGACCAGCGATTGAACCCGTACCCCCTGCAGTGGAAGCGCAGAGCCCTAACCACTGGGTTGCCAGGGAATTCCCTTTTCTTCTATAATTGATCAAGCAAACACTAGGGGTGATGCCTATGTGCTGGTACTTGTAAAATACATAAATGTGTAGGGTCTGTACAAGAAAACCTTAAAACTCTACTGAAGGACTCAGAAGAGAGTAAGAAAGCGACAAAAGCTAGTCATCATGTGAGTAAGAATATCGTCGAGTGCAAAGGGATGGATTTTCCTCAAATCTATGAATCTGACAGTAATTCAATACAAATTTAAAAGTCAACAGGATTTTTTTTACCTTGATAAAGTGATACTAAAATGTTTAGGTTAAAGGATAAGTATTCAAAAATTGCTAGAAGAATCCCTGGGGAGGAGCAATGAGCATCATCTGGTGATGTCCTTTATCATAAAATATATCCCAAATGGTACAATAATTAAAAGAGTTTGGTACTGGAGAAGATATGATAAGAAAGATCAATGCAAATCTGGAAATAAACACAAATGCATGTAGAAATTTAGATGACATTAGTATTTGAAATAAAAGGGATAGAAACATTTGGTTAACTATTTGAAGAAAAAATAAATAAAGCTGGACCCCTATCTAATTCTTTACAGCAAATAAATCTCAAATGGGTCAAAATTTAAATATGAAAAATGGAACCATATAAATTCTAGAAGGTAAATTCATCTATAAGCTGACAAGATGTTTTTACACAGGATGCAAAATCCAGAAGACATAAAGAAGAGATTGAAAAAAATAGCCAAGAATAGTATAACTAAAATCAAAATGCAAATGAAAATCTCAGAGAAAACATGTTTAATATGCTTGAAAAAATAATGTTCCTAATTTAAAAAATATTCCAATCAAACACAAGAAAGATGATTACCACAACAGAAAAAGAGTCAAAAATTAGGAAAGCTATATTCTTGTTTAAAATTGAAGTAGCATTAGTTTATAACATTATCTAAGTTTCATGTATGCAATATTATATCAGTGTTGTGATATTGCACTGCAAATCTTGAAAGATGTTACCTTTGGGGGAAACTGTGCAAAAGGTATAGGGGATCTCTCAGTATTATTTTTATAACTGCATGTGAACCTACGGTGGTCTCAAAATTAAGTTTAATTTTATAAAGGACAAAAAAACTAGGAAAGACCATATACAGGAAGAGAAAATTTCTAATACCCAAGAAACACATGAAAATAGAATCGCTTTTAGTCCAAAGGCAAATACAAAGAACTATGATAACTGATGTTGGTGAAGATGAGGACGGTAAGGAAAGTAGCTCCTCTCATCCACTGCTGACAGAACTAAAATGTGTCTAATCTTACTAGAAGGTGATTAAGAGACAGATACATATACATCTCCCGTAAGATGTTATAGAAAAACTTGAACGAACTTTTTGGCCAACCCTATATAATATATGCAAATTTTAAACAAATTCTCATGCCCTGTGACCCACTAATGCTAATTTACTTTGTGAATATAGCGGCGAAGATTTCTCAAATATAAATATATACCGAGATATGTTACAGCATCGTTGCTAATAGTGAAAAATTGCAAATAACTAAAGAGTCCATCAATGGAGAAACGTTCTGACTAACTGAGTTTTGGCACGTTCGCGAGGGAGCAGCTGTTAAAAAGAATGAGGCAGATATCTGTGAGCCAATATATATCAAAATTAAGGGGGAAAAAGCAATGTGCAAGACAGTGCATATATATGTTTCTTTTGTATAAGTAAAAAAATACTAGCCAATCATCATCCTATCTATCTCCTAGGTCAAAGGAGATAGATAGGATGGTGAAGAGGGGGGCAGATACGTCAGGGTGCAGGGAAAGGCTTATGCGGTCTCCATCTTCTAAACCTCTTGGGCTTTGAGTAGGGATGGCTTGACCTCAGCTCCACCTGGCAGTCCCCCACCATGTCATCCCTTCTCTATGTGCTTTTCTCTACCCTGGTAGCACAGGGGCTGGGCAGTGAGCTTAGTGCCCGGGACTGTCCAGGCAGTGAGGAGCACATCAGAGACCCACGAGCCTGTGAGTACTTCTCTGGACCGTTCCCTCCCTTGGCCTTGAGGATGGGAAGCCACCCAGACCCACCCCTGCTCTTACTTAGCGGCATCTAAATAAGTAGAGGCATAGGTATAAATAAGTAGAACAAGGTAAGCAGACAAACAGCTGTACATAGGGAATTAATAGCCAGATAGTACAACATTCCTAGCCTTCCTTATTATTGCTTACAGACCGCTGTTCACTCCCCCGCTCAAATACCCCATCTTGGACTAGCGCGTCACTAGGTTGTATCACACTTTAAAGCTACTCCTTACCAACCTCCCCCAGGCCCTCTTCTGCGTTCCTTGGAAATTTTTTACCCGAGTCCATTCTCACTCTTTCTAACATTACTCCTGTCAAATTCCAGGTGATCTGGATATCCACATTGATCCTTGCACAGCAAACCTAGCCTCTTAGACCTGAGCTCCGAAGTTCCTGGACTCTTTTTAACCTCTTTTACATGGTCACAATATTGACTTTTTTCCATCACAAATGACTGAGATCTCAATTTGAAGCACTCCATTCCTTAGCACCGACCCCCTCCTCATCCCAGCTCATTCCCTAAAGGCCTGGAACTCCCTCTGCGACGGTGTTTACAATCTTTTGATCCTAACGCCATTCCTCTGCCTCTCACCCCTCATTTCGTACCCAGCGTAAATTCCACAGCCTCATGCTGTAATCATCCCTCTGCGTATGCCGTCAACTCATTCACGCAGCTTGAGCTCCTTGACAGTCCCTTGGCAGAGCTCCGACCACTGTGCCGCCGACTCTGCCTGCTCGGTACCTGCCCCTGCACAACTGAGCACGGTGGGCGAATATGGTGAATGACAGCCACGCGGCCTTACGCGCGGGTCTTACCCCAAGTTCCTGACCACTAACCTCCATGGCACCTTCCTGCTTCTGGTTTCTCAGGTTACTTTCTCAGTCTACTCACGTTCCCTTCCATCACGATTTTATACGCTCTCCTCCACCTCCAAACCTCCACCATCCTCAGTGTCAGCGTATGCCCTTGCTTCTATTGCATTAAGACAAGCGGACAAGCTAGAAGAGATCTTCCATGAGGTCTCTCCTCATCTGCCCACCTTTCTTCGTTCGCACTTGTTGATGCCAACTTCTCTTCTCTGGATCTCCCTCCACACTTGCCTGAAGCCTGTTGCTCTCTCACCTACATACAAAGAACTCCAGTGGATCTTGCATCAGCAATCCCCCCCCCCCCATTGATTGAATTGCCCTTCTATAGTTAGAAGTGGGGAGAAAGTTTTGTTTCCTTTGAGATAATAACATACTGTTATTGTTATTATCTCAAAGGAAACAAAACTTTCTCCCCACTTCTAACTATAGATACCATCTAATTTTTTTCTCTATTTATAGCAAGATTCCTTCAAAGAGTGATCTGTACAGATTACTTCTAATTTTTCTCTTCTCGTTCTCTTGAGCCAATGTCAATTAGATTTTCTCTCGCACCACACCACAACTGACCTAACATTGCGAATCCAATCCAATCTTCAGGTTCCTCGATATAAGCACAACATTTGCAAATGGCTTCCACATGGTTTCCGGGAAACCACTCTTTTCCGGTCTCCCCCTCTTCATTGGGTAAAAGCCTCAGAATCCTGACTTCTCGACACTGGGGCGCTTGTGTCTAAGCCCTGGGTCCTCTTTTCTTCTCTACCCACAATGGCTCCTCTAGTGATTTCACCCCGTTACGTGGCTTTAAATACCATCTATATGCTGAGAATTCCTATCTCTAACCAAGACCTAAACCACAGACTGTTGCTGTAGTTGACCTCACATCTCAGACCCAGTCCATCACAAATTCTGACAGTACCAGCTTCAGAATATACTTGGAATGGAAAACCACATATTGCCACTGCTTCCTCTACCTTCCTGGCTCCAGCCACCGTCATCTCTTGCCTGGATGATTACAACAGTCTTCTAACTACTGTCCCTGTTTCTGTCCTTTCTCCTACTTAGTCTAGTATCAACATAGCAACTGGGGATGTCCTTTTAAAACATACATCAGGATCACCTTATCTCTCTGTTCAAAACCATCCAATATTCCACATCCCGAAAATACAAAATCTTTTAAAAGCTTCCCACGTTACATGGATTAGAAGCTAAAACCTGCTAGTATCTCCAGCTCTGTGACTCTCCGATGCTCTTCCGCTCTCCTGCCCGTCCCAGCTCTCTTAGTTCCTTTGCACTGCTTTCCTCCACCCGGGAGGGCTTTCCTCAAAGCCTTTGCATGTGCTGTTTCTCCTGCCTGGAGCTCTTTCCCAACGACCCACTGGGTTCCTTCTCTCCTCCTTCAAGTCTTTGCTTAACTATCACTTTCTCAATAAGACCTTCAAGTCATCCTTCCTTGTTTTACTTTTTCCATACTATTACTTCTCTCTCTCTCTCTCTCTGTCACACACACACACACACACACACACACACACACACTCACACACACTCACACACATACACACAGTCTTATTTATTCTGTTTATAGTCTGTTTCTCCCCACAAGAATGTAAGACCCATGAAGGCCAGAATTTTTAAAAATTTGTTTTGCTTCCTGTTACACCCTAGCACCAAAAATAGTGCTTGATATGTAAGAAACTCTGAATAACTATTTGTTGAGTGAATGCATAAATGATAGGTAGATATTTAAAGGGATATGAATTTCTGTGGAAGAAAAATTATAACTAGTAATTATTTGAGGGGAAATAATTTTTTTAAATGTACTTTTTTTCCCTAATCATGTACATCATTAGTTTTTGTTATTTAAAATTTTAACAAAAATGATATTAGCATGGATATTACAGGATGTTATAGGATATTTGTTGGTTTTTTCAACATGCTCCTGTTTTTTTAAAAAACAAGGTAACAAATTTTATTAATAAATCTTCAAGATCTTTAAAATTGTTATTAAAGTTACAAGAAATTAACCCAGAGATCAAACAGTAGAATAATGAATTGCCCAGCTAACTGAATAGTCCCGCATCTAAAGAGTTATATAAATTCCAAATGAAGACATAGTATAAGAAACCTTTCAGGTGATTGAAGCAAGTGACTGAAGCAGTACGTATATAAGTGATCTGTTTCAAAGACCAGAGAAACATTTACCGAGGATTTTTGGACACTGCAATGGTAGAGGGTGACCAGCATGTCTTTTGCTGTGTTCATTCATGTACTGGCTAGTAACAGTATGCTTGTGATGAGATGTAGGAATTGGAATCGTGGATCTGATGGTCCATGTTCAGAAACAGAACAGAGTAAGAACTGATTTGATTAGCTTGAGTGATAGGCTATTATGTTAATGGCTCCATTCCAGGCAGCGTGGCCCCGGACATCTCAGTGCTGACTGGGCTCCGTCTCATAATAACTTACGACTTTCTGTCAGGCACCAGCACTTTGATTATCCAACATATATGAAGAAAAAAGCTGATACTAATTCAGGTACCTTTGAGCAATCTGAATCCAAAGGTATGTTCCACACAGTACGATGAAAGAATGTTGAGTTTTTGTTAACTGCATGAAAAATATGTGAATTCAAGTAGAATTTTCTGCCAATTTATGAACATATGGTTACTTTCTACTAATAAATATTTCTAGGGGTATGAGACTAACGAAGCACACAGTGATACTGCCTTTTCATCATTATTAAAGATATAAACTCTCAAGAGATATGAAGAGACGTAGGTCATTCCATGCATAATTTCATACAAAGCCACTTCAACTAGCAAGCCTTGCTCAGTACATAATAGGTGATGAAGGAATGTGGTCTGAACACATAACAGCAGAAAATCAAAATGAACACTTAGGATTTTTGAGGGCCATGTTTCCTGCTCCTTCCACCTAAATAATTTTTTTAATAGATAATGCTCTATGACTTATATTTCCATGGCCTTGATACACTGTGTTTGGGTCCTGCTAGCCACCCAATAATAAAAGGATCTAAGTAAAGGAGCTATTCCATTTTTATTCCATTTCAGTCCTAGCGAGATAGTCTTGATGCTAAAAGCATTTTACATTTTTTACGAGATGATCAGCTCAAGATTTTCTGATCTCCCTCAATTTTTCTCCACTTCAGGTTTTCTCACAGATAATAATAAAGCCATTTTGATAGAAATGTAGCCATCTTACGATTTTCTTTTTAAGTAGAGCGTCATATTTTTCACAATTTGAAACAGCAGGCACAGCAAAGTGCACTGCAGTGGAAAGAGAAGAAGTGTGAGAGCAACACGTTCTCCTGAATTTTCAGGAATCCAAAGTCCTAAAAGAATTCTTTTTGATTTTTGCTGCTAGGACATGGTAGTTCCCTAAATACTTCTGAATCTAACCCTGTTTCCCTCTATCACTTTCTTCTCTATTTCGGCCAGTACTGATTTTTTGGAATGTTTGGGCTCTGTATTTTACTTATTACTTCTAAAACTTACTGCAGTGGTTCTATTGTTTGGATTTTTTTTCCTTTTGTTCTCACTGTTTGCTTTTCCACTTCTATTCATTTTGACGTATAACCATTAGGCTTAAACATTTCTCAATCTAGTTTTCTTTGTGGTCTTCATCCCTTTACTCTCACCTTTTAAAATTTTACAAAGTAAAACTCAAGCTCTATTTGTATTTTGTCTGAATAATACATATATTTTAATGATATATTTTAAGTAAATAATTTAATATCCCATATTATTCATATATCCTTGACAAAAGTTGAAACACTGTTTTTTCACAATTTTTAAAAGAGTTAAAAATCTGTGAATAAAACTTTCAGATATAAATGAAGACATCTAATATGGTGTAATCATCTTCAATTTTAGCAAATAGCCCTGTGCTTGAATTTTATTTTAGACCATTAAACCACCTAGATTATATCAAATGGTTTTTAGATATTGTGAAAGTGAGACCCTCAGAATACCTCTAAATTTCTTTCAGAATGAAATAAACATAAAAGAAATATTTCAGTATGGTCTTTAGGTGTGTTTACAGTTAGGTACATTTCCGAAAACTAAACTCAAGGACTAGGATTGGATTTGATTTCAAACAATCCCTCCGTAGCATATGTGCTGGTTGCTATGCAACACAATTTAATACCAACAAATGATGCCAAGTGATTTTTGCATACTATAATTGGCTTGTAAGTTTTGCGGCTTGAAAATTGCGAAGAGAGGTGGTTATTTAAATTTCAATGGCTATGTTAAAATGCTACTTTTTTAATTAAAAAAAAAACAACTATAGTACAAAACCTACATCTTAAAACTGAAGAAAAGACCTGACTTCTGTGATAATAAATGTGCAACAGTCTGGAAAGTTTCTCTTTCACTCTTTGGGAAAGCAAATAACATATTTCAATAACTTTTTCCGCTGGTCTACTCACCTAGCTTCTCTGATGAGTTGGCTGTAGGAAGCCTGTGTAGAGGCAGGGCTCAATTAGTGTAATTTATGTATCCTTGGACGTCAATCATTCCTGTTGAGAGGTGGGACTCTTAAGCTCTCAGTGCATTAATTAAGAGCTTATCTCAGCAGAGCCATCTTTCTACCTAAGGACCAAAAAGAAAGTTTTAATTAGATTTTTAAAAGCAAGTATGTCATCTATGAAAGCAAGTATAGTTCTTTAGTTAGTCTGTGAGGCCACAACTGGAAAAGAATATTGCAAACCATACAAAGGGCGCCTGTTTTCAATCATCTGTGATGTTATAAGTAGGTGGGGAGCGTCAATCTCCAACACCGGCTTCCGTCCTTGGACCACCACCTCCTGTAAATAACTGAAGCTTTGACTACGTTGTTTCATTGCCAACATAATTCCTGGACCCTTGTCTAATTATTGATGCAGAGCTGATGCTGATGAAGTGCAATTACAACGTTGAGGACAGACAGTATTTTTCTCTGATGGCTGACTTTTTGTTCCAGGCTAGCTTCTGACTGAATATGCAATGGGCCACACAATGCAAGTTCAGCAAAAGGGAGTGAGGGAACTTGCACAACACATCAGTTTCATGGGTTCAGTGATGGAGTGAGTGTGCTGTTGCTGGCTAACCTAAAAACACAGGGACTCAAGAGAGGTAAAAACTTAGCTAGGCTCATTGGTGTCAGCTGCTTGAGAGGTTGTTCTACTGGAATGGCTTGTGTGAGGCCATCAAACACACTCCTTAGGGCTCACTTGGGAAATAATAGATACATTATTGATTAAAATATTTATAAATTAAGGGAGGGAACCAAATTTTAAAAGCCAGTTCAGATTCTAGAAGGGAAATATATCTACTAATAGCTATTAACCCCTCCCCCTCCATAATTAAGGGGGGGTCGGGATGCATGCTTAGGAGAACAAACACAAACGCGTCTGCCAATGTCAAGGAAAAAGGAAATAGTGAAAACAAAAGGAAGAAAAAATACTGAACAATAGGAATACTGCAATAAGTTGTAGAAATAATGAATAAAGGACCAAACCTAAACTTTCAGAAAAATCAGCACTGAAAACAGTAGCAATGCAAAATTTCTCTTTTCGGAAAAGTTACAGGCAAGGGGGACATATAAACCCAAGCACAGTGAGCACAAAATAAACAACGTGGTGATTACAAGGGTGTTTCTGACAGCCGGACTAGCAGCATGGACAGATGCTTCGGAGAGCAAGACTAGCTCTGTTCCAGGGTCCTTGTTGCTATGATATTTCATTTTGTTTTTCTAAGGGAAGGTGTCTAGGAAATCCAGTTACTGTATAGCCTATAAATTTACCCCCCAAGTAGCATACTTGACATGCACTGAATAACAGCCGCAAAGCTGACAAAAGAAACTATAGACTTTACAGGTATGTGGCTTGTGCCGTATGTTTCTAAATGATAGTGTACGATGAAAACATTACTATATAGACACTTTGTCAGAAGAATAAAGTTGGAAGGTTGTAACCCATCATTTATGCTAATGTCCATAGATATTTTGCAGTCCTTTCTCCACTCTTTCCCTCACATGTTTTCCCAGATATTTTGCCTCATGTATGGTACTGTATAATGGTTATTGCACAATGCATTCAGTAGTACTCCCCAGATACAATTTGGTAATTGTGCTGGTTACACCAATCGTGTGTGCCTGATAAATTTATGTAATACAAACATCCTGCCTTGGAATACCTATCTTGTGTCCTTCAATGCGTCTTTTTTTTGCATTTAAGCCAGGGTATATTACAACGTCCAATGACCTCCTGAGCATCTTATACTCAAGGATGTCTAAATGGTAATATTCATACATACAGTTTTATGTTTTATGATTGTGTGAAATTTGTTTGCCGCAGGAATCTCTTTGTTTCCAATGTTTAAATTATGTTTATGATAGACTGAGGGCAGAACATGGTGAAATGATCAGATATTTAGTGCAGTTGTTTTCAAAGGAGGAAAACATCAGGATGTGCCTTGCCATGGGTTGCCAGCCTTTTTTTTTTTTTTCCTGAAGAAGTCTGGGAATCTGAAGGCTGCTCCCAGTGACAGTGACCAGGGTCATTGCTATACATTCCCTGTCAGTTCCTATGGGCCATGTTTCTCAATTAAGAACGTGACAGAAGGAATAGGCTTCAGAGCAGGCAGTAAATTTGGGGGCTTTTAGTCAAATATACGAATTTTCTCACTGCTTAATTTGCAGCTGCAAAAGGACCTAACTTTAGGATTTGGAGTAAAAGTTAAGTCTTTTCCTGAATGAAAATTTCCTTGTTATTTTATACAACATTTTCTCAACTTAATGAGACCTTTTGAGTCAGCTAAAGTAGAAGGCCAGCTGGAATTACAGCTGGAACAATGTATCCGATATATTATACCCTTTGTGATTTGCTCTGAAATTGATTGCAGTGTTGCCATGGCATCCCAAGGGAGAAACCCTGGTCTGTGTTTGGAGAATGGCAACTGGTGGGAGACCTGGGTTCATCTTCTGCCCTGCCTGTACCACAGGAAATTGCATCATTTCTCAAAGATTCTGTTTATGATGCTACCAGACCCGTGCCTTAACCCAAGACTCTCATCTCCTCAGAAAGTGATTCTCTGTTCCTAGCTACATGCTTCCATGATGACAGCTGTAGGGCAAGGAAGTCTATGACCTTGTTTCTTCTCCTAAGGCTTTGGTAAGCCTCCCCTAGGTCCTGGCAATCTGGCAGGGGTCACTGACGTTTATCAATTTGATGAACTGGGGGCTGATAAAAAAAAAAAAAGTGAGCGCTTGTAGTGACATCTCAGAGCCTCAATCTGTTTCCATTTAAATTTTAATTTATTCACTATCTAAGGGTAGCATAGCTGGGATTGGTATTATTGTTTCTTAAATGGTATTTGAGTGTATATGCTCACATGAAGCTATGTGGCTCAGAAAACAAAGACTTAGAATGTACTTACTCAGAATAGTTTTTACCAGATGGACCAGTAAATTCTTTTGAACATTTAGCTAATTCCTTCAGTGAAATCAGTCACACTAGCATATATTAATTTGCCACATTTTCTATACTCGTGGGACTTGTATCCAAAGGCAAACTATAATGAAGCTGTAGATAAAATGACCCAGTTTTGTGTTGTCTTATTACTAGTGATTAAGTGTGAAAGAGTAGGATTTACTGTCTGACCTCCTCTATTCTTTTTGAGAAATTACATTAGAAGGAATAAAAATTCCTTTTTTAAATATATTGTGAGAAAAAAGAGAGACATTACAATGGAACATTGGGTTCAAATACACAGGTATCATTAGCAGTATAACCTGGGACTTCCAGTAGCCTTGAAATGATGAAAACACCAACTTTGAATCTATTTTATAATTGAGATTCGCAATTGTGAAATGATTAGAGATTTTCATGTTTCTGTTAATGAGATTTAATACAGAAAACTTTACAGATACTAATTCAATCTAGTAATGCCAAAGAAAGACAAACCAAGTCTAGTGTCTCAGAATGTGTAGGTTTGGGGAACAAGACAGAATATTCTGCAAAGTCTACTTATTTAGACAGACTGTTTCCCCTAAGCTGGGTGGGTTACCATTCTTTTACCTTTGGCATTTTATTATTCAGTTTAATGCTGAAATATTTTATTGTACCTGAACCTAGAGGCTTTCCACTTTAACATATTTATAAGAAAATAATAAATAAATGAAGATTTAGTCCAGTCCTGATGTCAGGATTGTAGTAAGTTTCATATTTTTTTTTCAGATTTCCCCAGTTTTATTTACGTGTCTGTATGTTAAGTAGTACACAATTTTTTTTTTTTTTTTTTTTTTAAAACCCACTTTTCCCAATTCTGACTGAGGAAAAGTGATTAGTTTGTAGCTACTTTCTTGACATTTGAATTGTTTGGGAGAGAACAGTCCTCAAGTTTTCTGGGCATTAGGTTATATAAGTGATGTCAAGTACTATCTTCTTGTACTGAATGTCTCAGTTACCAAATTTTTTTCTTGTAACTCTTCTTCAAGTTTAACAATAATTGGGCGGAGGGGCAAAAATTAATGTACTTCATTGAGAATCTGTTCTAATGTAATTTTTGAATTAAAGATCAATCTTTCATAATAACAAATCTGGCAGTTAGTGAAACTATTCAAACGCTTTAGGGGTAAAGTATTGTGGTGAAAACAGTAGGGGAAATGCATATTTCTTTATTTATTTTTAAACAATGTTTTCTTGTTTACCCTGCTTTTTGTATTTTCATGTAGATTCTATATGTGGGCATATTAGCATATGTTACCCAGACGTGTTAATTGCATCTTTATTAAGTCAACTGATTTTCTTTCAAAGAAGATTGAGAGTAGAGAACGTTTTAATACTTAACAAATATTCAGTAGTTCCAATAATCTTGTAAATGTCATGACATTTGGAGAGCTTCACTTTCATCAGGCCATTTCCTTAAAATTCCTGTAGAAACTATACGTAGGATATTTTTAAGAGAGTTTTTGGCTATTCTATAGTCCATGTCTATTCTCTACCAATAATCAAGACTTATGTCTCCTATTCTCATATTCTCAATAACCCTAAGCAAAGGAGAAAAATAATGGACTTTTTTTCAGTCATCTAAAAACTCTTGAGACTTAGGATCACATTTAACCAGTTATACTTTCACATTAAATATGAATCACTCTGAAAATTGGTCTCCTTCAGGCAAAATCACCAAAACAACAAGTCTGTAATTGAATACAAATGCATACATATGTCTGTATATTTGCATGGATACGTTTAATGCCAAGTAAAAGTCTTCAACTTCTTCCACTGTCAGTACTAAGACATGTACGTATGTGGTTATGTGGGGTATAAATGAGACATGATGGATTCTTTCACACTTGTGTTTATTCAGTACATTGTTATTGAGTCCCCAGATAAGTGCCAAGCACTACGCTGTATTCTGGGGACAAAATGATGAGCAGAACAGATGAGGACGCTGCCTTCATTAAGCTTCTATATATATATATATATATATATATATATATACATAAAATAATGGTTACCCAATACCTCAGTACATTTATCCATTAGTCCCTACATTTGTTTATTTTATGTACCATGCATCCTAACACTATTATCAATCCAGTGATTTTTCACTTCCCAAAAACACTTAAAAAAACATACTCTGTGTTGAAGTCTGATTCGCCACATATGATGATTGAAAAAGCAATTCTAAATGATTTCTGGGCATTCAGTATAAGGGAGAATTTTCAAAGATATGTTTATGGCTTAATAATTAAATTGGGGTGAATGTGCCTGCTGGGAACTTCTGCAATAATAAAACAGAACGGCAGGTTCCAAGTCACAAACAAAGAACTTTTTCTTTCAAAGATCTGAGTCACAGCATATTAGTATTTAATAGTTTTGCATTTTTAAATGCATAATGCCAGAATTTCATGGTAAGGAGTCTTGAATAATTATTCAAGTTCAATCCAAAAGGTTCTGAGAAACAAAGAATGGGAAGCGAATACTCAACAACACAACTATCCCAGGAACTCTAAGTGACAGAAACAGTAGGATACGGTTGCTTTGATCTCAGTTCTGGAGCGGCCCGTTCCCCCACCCGTAAGATACGCAGACTCAGTCTTTTTCTGCCTTCCACACACTAATCTGCAGCTGGTAACCACATCTCAGAATGCCAAGGGATGCCCACAAGAGGAAATGGCTGTCTGGGAACAGCACTGACGCTTGACCCACAGACCTCAAAGTGCTCGGGTTTTATCAAAAGCTAAAACAGGAGCGCATAAAAGAATGCACGAGTTCGCCCCTTTTCCTGAGACTCAGTGAATTCAGTCACCCTTTTCTCGATAAAATGATCACAGAAAAATACTAGTCCACAGAGATAAGCAACAGCTGGGACGATAAAGATATGGAGACTTTCTGCTTCAAAGATACAGAAGTTTGGGAAAATAACTTCTTTTCAAGGTAGCATTTTAACATACATAGGCTTCAGAAGATTGGACTTCATTATACCTTGATATCTGTTTACATTTATCAACCTTCATCTATTTATCTATCCTCAGCAGCCGAAGAAAAACAACGTTCCACTGTCACTCCATGGTAGTAACTGGAAGAAACTGCTTAGATACTGATTTTGATTCCAGAGGTCCGAGGTTGAAAACGCAAGTCCCAACCTTCATCTGCATTTTCAGGCCGTATAAAACCACAACACTTCAGAGAACTCTCAGAACAGTCAGGCAGTTCTGTGTCCATCGTCCTCCTTCATTTCCTCCTCAATAAATAATGGATAAAGCAATGATAGGTCTTTGCTGACTTTTTAATTCTTCTAGTATACAAAAATTATCTCCTGGAAATAAACTGACGTCTAAACAATAGTCTGCAAACGGGTGGAAATGTAATTTGGTGGTTCTTAAGGTGCTCCCTGTGTCCTGTTTTACTTCTGAGCCAGTCCATCACTCCACTATCTCCTTACTCTATCTCCACCTCACCTTCACCTCAAAACACACGCTTCTGTCTCACTGAGTCAGAGACTCAAGCTGTTATTTCGCCCCTTTTTTCTTGGTTTGCTATCCAATTTTCTATTAATTGGAACTAACATATCAACAGTGCAAATACAAATGTTACACCAATCTCAAACGGAAACCTCTTCTTACCAGAAACACAGTTGATAACCGTGTAGATATAACACCTGTACTAAGTACAGTCTACCTGATTCATGAATAGGGTATTCTCAGTAAGTGGATTTTCAAAATAATGGCGGCTTAGCCCTTTAAGAATCATTATGCTTTTATTTTTTGTAATCTTCCTTGTTAGGGATCTTAGGGAAAAAATGAAGGCACCCCACACTTCTGCAAATGAAGAAACTGTCACAGGAAAGAAAATCAAAATAAGCTGCACGAGGTGGGTAGAGAGGTGCTTCTAGATGTAGAAGAGGGGTGGCACGGTCCTTTCACGAAGTGGCTTCAGAATCCTCTTTCGCTGCTCTTCCTGCCGGGGTCACTTTAAGTTCTTCGGTCATTCCTTGCCGAGGTCGGTTGGTGGGCTTCTCTCTCACCAAACACCTCATCTATCCTTCGGTCCCCACTCCCTACCACCCATCCAATCAGTTCTCAGTTGACACTGCTGTTGGGTCTCCATCCTCAGATTATAATTAAAGCAGATTGGAAGACTCATTGGGGAAACCTGACAACTAATTTTGTGCCTGACAAGTAAAATATATGCAGAGAGTATTTTTTTCTTGGATTCACATTCTTTTTCCTTTCCCATGTAATTTTAGATTCCTTCTGCCTTTGAGGTTTTTATGCGAGTTAGAGATTGATATATAAATAATATACAGTCTGGCCATATGCCATTCATCTTGCATGCTCCCTTAAGTTATAGAACTCACTCTGGTGCCCAGGGAGGTAAGACCATCGGAACAATCACTTTCTGCGTACAGTTTATTCATAATAATGTTCATTTGTCTCTTTACTTTGTTGATGTACAGTACAGTGGACTGCAGTAGTTTTATTTTATTTTATATACATAGGCCCAGTAAAGAAAATTGAGCAGATGGTTCCTTTTAATCAGCTACCCTTAGAAAATCAAGTCCATGTAACAAAAGCATTAAATTAAAAGATGTTAAAACCACGCAGTATCTTGCATTTGAACAGGCATTCAATAAATACTTATTGTATTGAACTTTGTAAAACATACTCATTTATTAAAAATGTTTACTCACACATTAAAAGGTATCATCATTAAAACTAAAATTTAGCAGGGAATCCTTAAAATAGCATTCTTTATCTATTACATAAAATAGTACAGAACTTCAAAAGTATTCTCTGTCCTGATATTTTGAACATATCTCGTATGGGGTTCTTTTTTGCCGCTATCACAAAATGGATATATTCTGAGTAAAGACTCAGCAGACTCTTAAGCTGTGATTCTGACATAGATCATTTGTACAAAAGTAATTTAAATAATCATAATGTATATAGAATTCGTGCTTTTGTCTGGGTGGTCTACAACTCATAAGCTGGGACAAGATTTTACAATCTTTATACTCTCTTCAGAAATGCCCATTTTGCATACCGAAAACCGCTGTCGAGGAACAGTCAGAAAAATACTATGAGGATGACAGATTTTATCCTGTTAAACACATCAACAGAGCATGAGTCACATTTTTACTTTGGTGCCTGAATATCTTCAGTCTTACAACTTAATTTTGGGAGTTGAATTTGCCACATGTACAAGTTATACTAGAAGCCTCTTAAAAAGGCACCATGTAATTATCGTATGTGGTCTTCTATATTCTAAATCTTATAAGGTTTAGATCATATTAAACTATAAAGGTATAAAAACTATTAAATAGTAAATTTTCTACAAATCCTGAGAAATTATCAAAACAAAGCAGCAAAAATCTCTCGTGGCAGACTACTCCTTTCCCCTCCACTTCCTGCAAATCGATTTTCCCTTTCTCTCGGAGACCTGGCTATCTAGCCAGAAAATAATGTTCCAGACTCTCCTGGGGTAGTGTGGCCATGCATTTACATTCAGGCTAATGGAACGTGAGCCGTCATCTTCTCCTGGACCTTAGCTTTTCCACTCTTGCCACTGGCTGGAAGATGAACATAGCAGTGACTCTGCTCAGACCACAGGGATGAAAAATAACACCCTCCTGGGCTTCGAGGGCAACAGGATGGGGGATCGTGGCTCCCTGAATGACCCAGCAGAGAAGAGGCACTCTGCCAGCCTAAACCAGCTGCAGTGTCACGTGAAAGAGAAAGGCGCCCTCTATTATTTAAGTCACGGTGTCTTGGAGTTCCTTTTGTAATTTAACCTGTACCCTAATATATCTGTTAATGATATGGTGCCCAAAGTTCCTTCCATAACGTAAAGCAAATAAAAACAACCTGATGACATTTCGGACTCCTCTGAAGATGCATGAGGAGCTTTCCTTTTCCCTTTTCTTCACAGGAAGGACCAGAGGAGGGCAGAGCACCCACCGTGACTCTTGCTCCCCAGGAATCACGGAAGCACCGTTAGATTTGCCATGTGTCACTCTCCTTTCACTGTTCAGAGAGTGTCTGTGGCTCCTGACTACCTTTTGAGGCCCAGACCAAATGCCACCCTCCAGAAATAATATTTTGACTTTTTCAACTAGAAATAAGTGGTCCTCTTTCTAAACGCCCACACAATTGTATCAGTATGTGGAGACTCTCCAACATTTATTATCGCTGCAAGTATACTTTGTCCTCTACTAAAATGTGAGGTTCCTCAGTGAAGGATTTCTGAGTTATTTTATAGAATTCACAGTGTTTTGCATGTACTTAGAGTAACATAAATATATGTTCATTGTAACAGTGGATGGTAAATCCTTAGTTATTAAATTATAAAACAGCCCTTATTATGCTTAAGGAGATAATATAATAATGTATCATTTGTAAAAAACATTTTATACTAATCTAGAAGCCATATAAACTAATAGTAATAGTAATAACAACAACAATAATAATCTTTTTGCCATTCAATTTAGATACAACAAAATGACATAAATATCAGACGAGAATAGTAATATTCTTTTGAATTGAACGATACCATTGTTTTCAACTGTTTCTAGATAAAATTTTTAAAAGGCTAGAACATGACTCTACTACAAACTCTACCTACATTATATAGTTAATCACATAACTATCAGATCTGATTTTGGTTGGAAAATCTATAAGCAGTTTTAAAAATCATGTCTGATATTTACTCAGTGGCTATCTTATTTACTAGACTTTAAAAGATCAAATCATGTGTCACCTACCAAATTAAGGCACAATAGATTCTTTTTTTTTTTTTTTTTTTTTGCGGTACGCGAGCCTCTCACTGTTGTGGCCTCTCCCGTTGCGGAGCACAGGCTCCGGACGCGCAGGCTCAGCGGCCACGGCTCACGGGCCCAGCCGCTCCGCGACATGTGGGATCTTCCCGGACCGGGGCACGAACCCGTGTCCCCTGCGTCGGCAGGCGGACTCTCAGCCACTGCGCCACCAGGGAAGCCCACACAATAGATTCTTGATTGATTCTGAAGTTAACATTAGGGCTAGCTATCAAATCTGTGAATTTTCAGCTGACACATTAGCTGAGTCCCAGTGTAATCAGAACATGGATATACATATATTATATATATATATAAATATATTATATATAATATACATCATATACTTTATATATAATATGTATATAATTTAAAACATTTGTTCTTAATATTTAAAAGTTTGGGAACCAGAAAAGGAAGTCTGAAATAGGCTTGGAAGTGCACTGATTGATTTTATATTCTCAGTTCTCAAATACTCTTACTTGAACATAATCTATTAAACCTGACTTAATTAATAAAATATGCTAACTATTTTATCTCTCTAATATTCTAAACGCCACCTTCCACCCAAGCTAAAGAAACTCATGTTCTTAAATAGATTATGTGAATTAGACAGCATTATATTATAAAATCATCAAATTATTTTTTCTCAACATTTTTTCTTATACTTGGGAGATTAGAAGAACTTGGATTTGACATTCAGTAGCAATATTTCACGGCCATGTGAATTTATGCATGGAACTTAACTTCTCTGAGCCACGGTTCTCTATCCCTGAAAATTTGGATACTACATACTTACAGTGTTAGTATAAAGAGTAGATGTAAGATTGCATGTAAAACATCCATTACAGGACCTGGAACAGCAGACATTCGTTACATATAAAACCCTCTGATACGTCTATGCAGTGGGAAAGAAAAACGGTATTATTCTACTCATTTCATCTACCTAGCAAATTGATTTAGCATAGAGTGGATGGTTAAAAATGATGTATTTTGAATTTTTGAATGAGTAAATACATTCTATAATTTTTAAAGAAAGTTTGATAATTTTGTAAAACATATTTATATTCATATGATATATAATTTGAATGAATAAACAATTTTATTTGGGAATGAGTAAATCTTAAAAGATTTCATTCTTCCTCTCATTCTCACATCATTATAATTTCTTTCTTGGTCCTCTCCTGTTAGAGTTTAAACACTGTTAAGTATCTATGTGTTTTTGAGAGGCAAATAAAAACAACTGCAACCCTTCCCTTGAGACTTGACATTCAAAATATTAAGCTTCTCCCTAGAAGTATCATCATTAAAATACTATTGTACTGGTATTAGAATCAAATGAATTGATGAATGAAACACAAGAGGTAGTCTTGAACTAGACCTTAGCCTTTAATAATCACAAGCTATCATAAGCCAAAGGACAAAGAATTAAACACTTAAAAATAGTTTTTAAAAAACTGGCTATTTGAGAAAGAAAAGACTAATGCTAGCTTCTTATTTTGCAATTTTAAATGGGTTAAAAAGTTAAATGGAAAAAATCCAAGTGAAGAAACAAACCAGGTTTCAGGGAGCAGTCCTAACTTGCCCTGCGTTAGGGCCCCAGTCTGGAGAGATACTCTCTGGAGAGGAGAACAGGATTTTTAAACTAGGCGACACCAGACACAGGAGAAGACAGAGTTACTATTCACCAAACAGGAAGTAAGGATATATGTATATACTGAACGCTCAGACTACCTCTCTCGTCCGCATCCTTTTCTCCACTCCCTGAAAACTGGCAGTGTGGCCTTTACCCTCCAGACAGAATAATAACAGAGGATTTTTCTGGGGATTCTGACCTGCCCAAGAAGAAACACCAAAATTACCTAATAGCAAATAGCAAAAGAAAGCAGCCAGATGTCCCAAGTTCAAGCTCTCCCAGTCAAGTTCAAAGTCACACATGCTACCAACATGAGTAGAATTTCCATTTAGTATTTTTGTCTCCAACTTTTAAACATGAAAAATCAGCCAAAGAGGACTAGAAGACTCTTTTATGCCAAAAGAGGCTTTTAGCATAAAAGATGGAGATCAAAACAGATAACCAAAAACCACAAAATCAAACAGTCACTATGCAGGGAGAAGAAAGCTTTAAAATATCCTAATTTTCGGCTACTTCCCACTAGTCATCTATTTTACGTTTGGTAGTGTATATATGTCCATGCCACTCTCTCACTTTGTCACAGCTTACCCTTCCCCCTCCCCATAGCACAGGGAGATCAGCTCGGTGCTTTGTGACCACCTAGAGGGGTGGGATAGGGAGGGTGGGAGGGAGGGAGACGCAAGAGGGAAGAGATATGGGATCATACGTATATGTATAACTGATTCACTTTGTTATAAAACAGAAACTAACACACCATTGTAAAGCAACTATACTCCAAAAAAGATGTTAAAAAAAAATCCTAATTTTCTCATAGAGATTGAGAAGATATTTCATCCGTGAAACGAAAACAGGATGTTTTTTAAAATAAAGTACATTTAGAAAACAAAGAGATTTTTGGAAATTAAAAACATGACTGTTGAAATGAAAAACTCAACAGAATACTGGAAAATAAATTTGCCATGATCTGATATGGGAAATAAAATATTAAAGAACCAGCCAAGGAGGTACAACCCCTGGAAAAAGAACAAGGAAAACGGACTAAAAGGCATCATTATTAAGTCAAAAATGGTGAAGGGTTTGAGGTTTCACTCCACTTGAAAGCTAATAAGTTAGCCTGCCAGAGATTTATAAGTATATGTTGACAGAAGACACAATAGCCCTGCTTCAGGGATGCAAAGCCTTTATTACTCACAGCAGAACCGCTGCTGGAACAGCGCCTTGTGCTGGGTCCCGATCCCCACAGGGTGACGCAATTAGGGCTGGATTTTACCTGTGTGTGCATTGTGGTGCACCACTGAGAAGGGAGTCCTCAGTTTCAGAGCTCTGACCCATCTGCTCATGCTACCTTCCAGAAAGAGAGAGATGAAGCATTGTCCTGGAATGTAAGCAAATACCTCTAGGAGGAAGTAGAAGGCTTTATCTTTACTATTCTGGTACATCTTTAGGGAAGCATGTCTCTAGATATCTCTAGAGGGATACACTATCTCTGGTTTCCAAGACTGTTTACTGATCAAAAATGCCCTTTGCTTAAAATGTTCAGACGGTGCAGGTCTAGGCTCTGAGGAATCACGGAGAATTGTCTTCCAACTATCACCAATAACATAATTCAATAAAATTTCTAAGCCCACTTAGTCTTTAGCCCACTGAATGAATATAAACCTTTAACAGGGCATATTACGATGAAACTTCAGAACTTGTGGAGAAGCCAGAATTTCAACAAGGTTTTATTTCAGAAGGATAAAAATAGGTTATATACAAAGTCAGAATGTCTTTGGACTTCTTAACTGCAACATTGGAAACTAGAACACATTGAAACGATGCCTTCAAAATTCTGAAGGAAAACTCTTCCCTCGTTAGACTTCTATACCCAGCTAAGTAAACAATCAACTGAGGGTGGAATCAAGATAATTTCAGATATCCAATGTGAACAAAAATTGTACCTCCCCTGTTCCTTTCTGATTTAGCTTCTGGAGAATGTATTCTGCCAAAAGGAGAGAAAAGAATCAAGAAAACCAAGAAGTGGTTTCCAGGAAACAGAAAATTCCACACAGAAGAAAGCGTCAAGAGTTCAAAGGAGAATAATGAATGGAGAGTCTAGGAAGCCCGCACCACACTAAACACAGTAGACGATCGGTCTGGATTACAGTGATTTGAGAAATTTAAAAGACATTGTTGAGGGCTGACTTCCCCATCATGCCCAATATCACTCTACAATCTTTTAAATTTAGGACACGGTGACTGGCTGAGTCTGTTCCAGACTATTATTGTACTTTGTCTTGACCATTTGCTGGTGCTATTTCTATTCTCCCTTCTGTGTCCTTGCTTTTGGGTTAGTTGAATATACACATTACCCTAAGGCAGTATTCAGCCAAGATAAAATCCTGAGAGAGAAGGTTGGCCATAGTGAACTCAGAAGCAAAAACATCAGAGAAACTCCCTCACCTGATGGCATTCCCACTGTCTATCTAGCCTGGCCCACTGCAGTCCTTCTAAACGCCCTACGCGTGTTGAGTCCCATGCTTATCAAGACTTCACATGGCTTTTGCCCAATGACCTCTCCAGAGCCTGATCTTGAATATTCTGTAGCGTCAAAAATTGTATTTTGTAAAGACATTTGTAAAATGTCTTTATAAAAATATACTATACTTTATAAAGACAAGCTACGGACTGAAAGAAAATATTTGCAAATGACACTACAGACAAGGGGTTAATTTCCAAAATATACAAACAGCTCATACGGCTTAATATCAAAAAATTATATTTTTAGGAATATTCTAGAATAGAGGAAAAACTGTCATAATGAAATATAAAGAGTTTAAAAAAGGAGACAGAAGTGTGCATGCTATCGCCACAATTTTGATTCTAAGAGTAAAACAAGCAATATTTATTGAGTGCTTCCTGGGTGCTATGCACTGATCCAGGCTTTCAGCACCACTGACCACCTCCTTCCTTTTGAAAACACTTACTTCCCATGGATTCCATGACATCCTGATATCCTGTTTTTCTATTCCTTCTGCGCATCCTCTGAACCTCTCCACAGTAGCCTGAAATTCTGTGGCTCCCCAGAAGTGTTCCTTATCTTCTTTTCGATCTTGTTTTACAAACTCTTGAATTCATGGACTGCATTCACTGCAAAGCTTCATTCACTGTCTATTGTTAAATTCCAAATATAAATATCCCGTCAAATTGCCCCTCAGATCTCCAGACTGATACTGATTAACCTTAATGACAATTCCACATGTATGGCCCACAGGCACTACTGATTCAACACATCTCAAACTTAATTCATTATTGAACAAAAAAAAATCTTATATTTTTCCTACCCGATATTTTCTAACGCAGTGATAGCCACACCATCTATTCAGAAGTCCAAACGAAGAGGCTGAAAGCCACCTTGCATTTTTACTTTTTCTTCTCCTCATCACACTCATTTTGCTACTAGGTCTGCTGACCCTACCTTCTTGATATCATTGCAATCACTCCTTTTTCTCCATCCCTATCTCGGCTGGACTTCCATCTTTCTTGACTGCATTACTGACCCAACCCTGCTCCTCCCCAGACCTTACTGTACCCATTCCATTTCTCTCTGACTTCTCTATTATCCTTCTGTCATGTAACATTTGACCATGTCAGGTACCCATTCTTCAAATGAATCAAGGCATTTCTTAACCTTCAGGATAAGGTCTAAACTTCAGGCCATGGCATTCACAGTTCTTTTTCACAATGACCCTTCCTCCTTCCTCAACACCGTCTTCTGCTAACCTTATATTCCAGCCTTAAAGAACTACATTTTACATATTCTCTTGCCTCTTTGCCTTTGTGCGTAACGCTCTATCCTCCTGGAATGATCTTTCTCACCCTCTGTATGTTTCTAATTGCTAGTCATCTTGATGAAATCAAGAGTGACTTTATCAGTGAACCCTTCCCTGACTCCCCCATTACCCTAGTCTGGATGAGACAGCTCTCCTCTGTGCTTCCCAAAGGCCCTCTCTTACACCCTTATGAAACTCACTTCAAGGTAATCCCACCAGAAACTTGCTTTTAGTGATCTATTCCTCATTAGAAGTCCTCTGGATGGATTTCCTTAGAAGGAGTTTATGAGCCACACAAGAAAACGCATCTTTGCGGTGCAGTTTTGTGTCTGTTCTAAAGCAGTGCTGCCCAGTGTGGTCACCAAAATTCCTGAACAGATTTGACACTGAATAACTTCTGGCTATTCCAAACATTCAAATATGCTTTCAAAGGACAACTGAGAGTATTCCAAAGACACTGCAAGAATTCTTGAATGGTTGTTAAAAAAATCGGTCAAAGTACTCTAGGATTATAGTTTTAAATATACACAGGCTTTCCAATACATATTTTAATTTAAAAAATCATCAAATAAAAGTACAGTTTTAAATGAAAAAATTTAAGGAAATTTTTAATTTTAGAACACTAATACCTGTATAAACACTTTCAATCAGTGGATAGGGAAACAAAAACAGTACAAAAATGCATCATGGGGCTTCCCTGGTGGCACAGTGGGTGAGAGTCCACCTGCCGATGCAGGGGACACGGGTTCGTGCCCCGGTCCGGGAAGATCCCACATGCCGCGGAGCGGCTGGGCCCGTGAGCCATGGCCGCTGAGCCTGCGCGTCCGGAGCCTGTGCTCCGCAACGGGAGAGGCCACAGCAGTGAGAGGCCCGCATACCGGAAAAAACAAACAAACAAAAAAATGCAGCATGCAACTTCACACACAATTAGAATACAGTATTGTTACACACACCAAAATAACTCCATTAAGGAATGCATGAAGTAAAAAATGATATCAAACAGGAATATCTTGGAAGAATGTGACAGCACAGGCTTCCGGTATTAATGGGAAGAATATAAAAATACTAACATGGAGGTATAATCCACTGTTTTGTATGTTCATTCTTATTCTTATGTCAGAATTATTATGCCATGAAGCTATTATTTGCCACTGATAATTTCTCTCAATGAATAACATTCTGTTTGAGAACAAGAGAAAAACAGTAATGAAATACTGACTTAGATGTATTTGTTGCTCAATACTTGAATATTTTAATCCAAGCTCTGTGACAAAAAAGTTAAAGAGATATACTACTTAGCTTGATGAAGAGCTGTTTTAAGAAAGCATGTATCCAGCACATTAAAGTATCAAGGTGTTTAGAGAATGTGACACAGTGAAGGCATTACATGAATATAAAATGAATGATACAATGCATGCAGTAGGCACTTAATATATTATTTGTGAAACTAAATACCAAGTATGAATCAGGGAGATGGCTTCAGATCAGAAAAGTGACCCAGAGTTACGTATATAGTCATTACTTTCATGAATTCAGATTTCATTTTAATGAGCATTGAGGCATCATTTGAATTCTGAGTAAATTGAATTTATTATATAGACTGTTGCTTAAAATAGTGGGTTATCATCTAACACCTGGAAATACTTAGTGTCCAAGACTTTTCAGTGTGACCTCGGGCTTTTTGTTTTAGGTTTGGACATTTTTTTTCTTAGCAAGGTGAATTCTGTTGCCTGATACATTTATATCAGTTATAGGAAAAAAAGGAGAAACTATGGTCGTGTCGTAAGTGGTGTATATCTCACCAAACCTTTACTGAACACTTATCTGAGGGCTGCAGTTTTCTACTGCTGACTCCACAAAGGTGATAAAATAAGACCCGGTCCTTGCCTTCGGGCATGCTACGATCATTCCATTATAATTTAATGTAGCAAAAGAAGGATAAAAAATAGGGGAATCACAGGTGAGAAGCCGGTCCAATGAAGCCTGGAAATTCTGGAAGAGCTGACCACCATCTCACATGTGGACTTAAATATGCAATTTCCATTGAGGACAAACCCCAGGTAAGCTTGGCTTCATTGTGAGTTAAAATCCTGGCTTTATCGCTTACTACCTGTGTGACCTTGGGCATACAGCAGATGCTTATGAAATTACTCTAACCAACACCGTCGGCAGTAATGGTGGCAAAATCAAGAGCTATAGGGGTTTGTGAATCAGTTATACCTACACATACATCCACTCTTTTTGTATATTCTTTTCCCATATAGGCCATTACATATATAAAATATGTATCTACTTTATATGTAAAATAGATAATTAATAAGAACCTGCTGTATAGCACAGGGAACACTACCCAATACTCTGTAATGACCTTTATGGGAAAAGAATCTAAAAAAAAAAAAAGTGGATATATGTATAACTGATTCACTTTGCTGTACACCTGAAACTAACACAACACTGTACATCAACTATACGCCAATAAATTTTTTTTAAAATGATCATTAAAAAAAGAGCTATGGGGCTTCCCTGGTGGCGCAGTGGTTGGGAGTCCGCCTGCCGATGCAGGGGACACGGGTTCGTGCCCCGGTCTGGGAAGATCCCACATGCCGCGGAGTGGCTGGGCCCGTGAGCCATGGCCGCTGAGCCTGCGCGTCCGGAGCCTGTGCTCCGCAACAGGAGAGGCCACAGCAGTGAGAGGCCCGCGTACCGCAAAAAAAAAAAAAAAAAAAAAAAAAAGAGCTATGGGAGTTTGGAAAGACTTGATGGGTGACATGAGACTCAAACTGAGCCTCGGGGACATGTAAGAATTAGGTAGAGTGAGTTCGTGATAGGAAGAGGCCAGTTTGGGTGTGAGAAACGAGAAAAATTCAGAGGAGGAAATACGCATGGTGTGTGACCTAAAAGCAGACAGGTGCGGGGACTTCAGGCAGGAAGAACCAGATAGCAAATTCCAAGACCACAGACGATCTCTGAATGTTTTTCATAAAAGACTGAAAACGTGTCTTTCAAAGCTTCCATTCTTCTCCTTACATTCCTCACTAATTTCTTTCAAATATACACTTAGACATACTTAATTGAATGTAATATTTTGCCAGCATTTATGGTAATTACTTCTTTTCTTTCTTTTATTAAGGAACAACAAAATTTTATGTAGAATTCAGAGCCCCAATGTTCTCAGTTAGCAGTAAGTTATCTGATGTACTTTGCCATAAACCAGCATCTGCGAGAGTTATTCTTCTTGTAGAACAAAAGAACACTCCTTAGATTTTTAAACGTACAAGCGTGCACTATTCACATCTCGTACGGTGAAGGTACAGCAAGTAGTTAATTCATCTTATTCAAATCTATTATCTCTACTCCCTTCCTGCACAGCGTTTTATAAGTTTTTCTGCATAGAACTGAATTGGCTTTTATGCCACAGTTTAGAAAGAAGGAAGAGATGCACATAGCCACACTCTAGACAGAGATACACCAGATGCAAACAATACCCCTCTGCGATGTTCACAAGAGATTTATCACAGGAAAAGGGGCCAGAAGAATGTGGACATTTCTGGGTTACTGTGCTATTCCCTCCTGCTATTCTCTAACCATCTCAGACAGGCTGACAGAAACTATTGTTATAAGTTCTGCTGGTGTCGTATTTATACACCGTATCGGTGAGACTGCCAGACCTCAGGAAAGGCAGGCACCATAATGCGCTCTTTCAATTTGCACACAGAAACCGTAAGAGTCTATTATCAGGTTTACTACAATTCCTATCACCATTGCTGAAAAAATAGCAAATGGCACCAGCAGGCTGAAAATAGAAGAACGTCTGTTGCATGGAGAAGAAAAGGAAAGATTTTAAATTTCTACCGTGACATTTCACATCCCATGACCACCTCCTGGAATCTTCTTTTTGACATGAAAAAGTTTGTCATGGGCAGGGTAATAAGGACAGAACTCTTGTTATAGGGTGACCTGTCAGTAACTGTGCGTCCACATTCAACAGCTAGATCATTCACACGCTTCTGATGTGTGATTCGGCAAGGAGGCCAACAAGGAAATACTCATGCGAACGATCCTGCCTGCATACACTTCTGTTTACTTAGAAGTCAGCAGGCGACCGCAAGCTTCCAATCTACACCTCCCTTAACACGGGATATGTGGTGAGGGATCAGAATCACATCAAAGCTCTAAGACTTCGTATCAGGAGCAGCTAACATACTAGTGGATCCTGCGCTTCTGTTTTTCCACCAAAGTTGGCA
Source organism: Grampus griseus (assembly GCF_964374135.1). Classification (NCBI taxonomy): domain Eukaryota; kingdom Metazoa; phylum Chordata; class Mammalia; order Artiodactyla; family Delphinidae; genus Grampus; species Grampus griseus. The sequence goes on from NC_139015.1 coordinate 1,171,120, forward strand.
AGAGTACGGCTGATAATCCCAATGGAAAGAACTATTACGAGAAACTGTTGGAGAGGTGCGTGTGTGTGTGTGTGCGGGCAGGGGTGAGGCGGAGAAAGGAGATTCCGCATGTGTTATGTCATCTCCTGATGAAAAGTTTCTGTTTCTATCGCAGCTTTTGACATCTTTCTATTACTTTTTAATAAACTCTGGATATAAAAAAAAACTAAGCCTATAGAATATCAATCAACCTTTATTGAGAACTTACTGTGTTCCTTCTAAGTACTATTAACTCTTTAATTCACACAAAGCCTTTAGACATAGATTCTATTTTTACCACCCATGTGTTACAGATGATGAAACTGAGGCACATAGAGTTTTTAAGGAAAGAGGCCAAGATCACATAGCTAGTGAGAGGTAGACCAGGGATTCAAACCCAGGAAGTGTGGTTTAAGTGTGACTGGACTTATGCTGACCAATGTTACAGCCACAGTCACTCAGGGCTGCTGAGGAATCAAAATAGGACTGACTGGAACTGAGATGCGTTGCATGTGTAAAATACACACGGAACTGCACTTAGGAAGAGAAGGAATGTGATAATATCTTGAGTGTTTCGCATCTCATTAAAAACTTTTATATTGACTACATGCTGAAATAATGTTTTGGGTATATTGGGTTAAATAAAACATAACTAAACGAATTTCACATGTTTCATTTTACTTCTTTAACGCAGCTACCAGAAAATTCTAAAATTACACATGTGAATAACATGAGGAATAAGTATGACCTTATTATTATCTTCAGAGGCATTAATAAAAATCATCATCATTATAGGGACAACATCTCTATTAAACACTTACAAGCCAGGCATTGGGACAAGCCAATGTCATCAATAGTGTAGGTACCACCCTCTAGGGGGCATTCTGGAAATCTATGGGTCCATTTTTTTGGTTGTCCCAATTTGGTGGGTGCTCCTGGCATCTAGCCAAAGGATGCAGGTGGTATAATAAATCTTGGGTCAGTCTTGCCCAATGAAGAATGCCACTGAAGAGTCTCAGATGAAACATTTCATAACTATCTCAGCCTAACTGACTCAGCCTAAAACCTTACATAAAAACATAAAATATTTGTTGCACAGTTTTAATGCTTAATGCGCTGAGTTTTCCAGAAATTCAGCTACCACGTTAATCAAGGAAAGATTACTTTGGTCAGAACTTTACACAAGTTGTTTTTACCATTTTAGCGAATTACATGACTGATATCGACGTTGCCCTTGTAGTAGACTTGCAGATTCAGCACGCCTGTGTTTATACTACCATCTCTGCCGTATTCAAGCTGATGTAAGCGCAAGCATCGTGCTTGCATGTGGGCGGTACCTATACTATTGATGACATTGGCTTATCCCAATGCCTGGCTTGTAAGTGGTTAATAGAGATGTTGTCCCTATAATGATGATGATTTTTATTAATGCCCCTGAAGAAAATAATAGGATATTTATTCCTCATGTTATTCACGTGTGTAATTTTAGAATTTTCTAGTAGTTGCATTAAAGGAAAATGAAACATGTGAAATTCATTTATGTTTTATTTAAAACCCAATATATCCAAAACATTATTTCAACATGTAATTGCTTCATATGCCATTTAGATTTGTCATGCATGGTCATTTACATATCAAATACATATTATTTTATTATAAATTGCTTTCCTTTTATTTTTTCTTTAAATTAGATTTAAGAAATTATATTCATTTAAAAATTACGCATGTAGTTAGGCTGTATTATGTACAAGTTATCTTTCAGAGAATAAATGGTGCATTATAATATATTAAGAAAGAAGCTCTTGCTCCAGTAAGACTGAGAACTGACAGGCTGAATTCTTTATATGATTAACTCATCTTATCTCCCCAAATGACAAACTTCAATGTGAACATTAGGGAACTAGTGGAATGAACTGTGGTACCTCTTCCCGGTGGAACACTGTGCAGCTATGAGGAGAAACGAAGTTCTTTTTATATCCCTGGAGTGATCTTCAGAATATCATCTTAAGTGGGAAGTTAAGTCAAGAATACTACACACAGCACTTGTTCTCAAAGTGTGGTCTCTAGACCCGCAGCAGCGGTATCACCATCACCTGCAAACTCGTTAGACATGCAGAAAATTGGGTGTTCTCCTAAACCTACTGAATCAGAAACTCTGGGGATGGGACTGGCAATCTGTGTTTTAACAAGCCCCCAGATGATGGGTTTGCAGGTGAATTTGAAAGCGATTTCTATGCAGCGCGCTACTGTTTATGGGGGAAGGGAAGGGTATACAATGCAGACACGTGCATATGTAATTACACTATACATATATCTTTGTTTGTTTGCATGTTTTTAAAAGATAGAAGATTAAACCATTAAATAAACAAGAGATAATACAACTATATAAAATGGTTACCTGTGAATGAGGGAAGGCTGAGGCACATGTGCAGAGCCAGACTTCTCTGAATATACTTCAAGTTGTAGATTCGAATTTGGAATCATGTTACATACATATAAAATTTTTTTAAATACAAAATAAAACAAATGAACCTATGTATTAAGTTGATGGCTTAATAAAACAGAATATTTCTAGTGATTTTAAAGCACAGTAATTTGATGTACTCTATTAGGATATAACTAAGTAGAACAAAAAGAACTACAAAGATATCTTAAATTCTTTTCAGTAATCGTTTTGTTACCCATGATATTAATATTGCTATTCTCAAACTACTGTAATGTCGACATCACTACTGGATCAAGGAAATAAGTGATTATGTTAATGCCATTAGGAATTTAGAATTTCACTAAAAGAGAAAAAAATGTAAAATCAAACAATTTAGGGTAAAAGAGTGTCGTTCTAACTTTAAACTGGCATTACTGCTATGAACTATAATATATGTCCTCTTGAGAAATTTTCTCAGTTTGGTCCACTAAAAGGGCAGGAAACAAATGGCCAACCCACCAACAAGATGTATCCCTGGAACACAGCTGTGGTCTCAAAATACCATTCCTCCCTAAAAGAAACCTGAGTTCCCTGAGAAATAACTGAAGTCACGCCTAGGATAGGAAATGTACAAGATAAGCCTAGCCATCCTGTCACACTAGAAGTTAAGGAACCTATTACAGACTAAGGTAATGTCAAAGGACTCAACAGCCAAACTGAAAAGGTTTCCATTGACCAAAGATGGGAAAGTTTGAACATTAATAAGTATAATAATGACAACAAATTAAAATATGTTAAATATGTTTAAAATCCATTAATTCACAATGATACCAAATAACGAAACACATAAAAACCTTCATTGATCATCTCTGAAGTTGCTAGAAAGTCATCTAAAATATTTTGCAAACTGTAAAGCGAAAGAGACAAACTTGACCTGTCATTCCTGTACTAATTATATCTCAGGGTAACAAAATAATTGATGAGAGATATTTCTCTCTATAGAGTATTTAAGCTAATAAAGGAAGAAAGAATTGTAGAACTAGACTATCACCATTTGGCAAAACCTTCAGGAAATGATGAATTTAGACAATAATTGTCCTGGTAGCTACCTTAATAAAGAGAGGTGTAACCTGAGAGAATTACACATTTCCTATGAATTATTCTTGAAAAAAAAAAGGAAATAAAAAAATTCAAACAAATTAAACTACTACCGTACATATTTTAAAGGAACATAAGCAACTCTACAGAGTCCACCTCAATATTTTCACTACTCTTGTATATATGGAATTCTTTATAATAAAAAGATTTAAAAACAACTAAAATGGATACCCATGAAAACTCTGAAAACTGATTTGTATATAAATTATAGTGAATTAACTTGAGCAGATAAAAAATACATATGAAGAAAGGTCATAAGGCTTGCTATCCTATTCCTCTTGGTATTCTCTCTAGGTCCTATCACTGTACTTAAGCTCATAGTAGGTACTTAATAAATTATTATATAACAATTGCTCCGATTTTTTCCCAAGGCTGCTGCTGCTTAAAATTATTAAATAGAATAACTTTTGAACAGGCATGACAAAAATTATTGTTGACACTTAGCTTAATATAACTTTCACTGGTGCACAATTTTTTAAAAATGAGTATAACATAATGGTATTGTTCTGTAAAAACGATAATTTTGGTTTAGACTAGAAATCATATTTTTTAAAAAAATGTAATAAAGATTATTAAAAACATTTTGATACCCAAAACATTTAGTAAAATATGTTTCTTAAAAGCAGATGCATTTAACTCTATACTGAATGTCCTAAATAAGTATATCTTTAGAAAAACTTTAGAAAAATATGTTCTATTTATGACATCTTTGCATGACGTTTCAAAAATAAGTAGTAAAAATCTATGAGAAAGAAATAATCTTTTGAGACATTTTATTAAAGATGATTTTTAGCTTCCTTGGTCATATAAACGGTTTTCTTTATTATAAATAATAACCATATTAATTTTAAACAAGAAAAAGGTGGGTAACACCTATTACAAAATCTATTTTTATATCTCATTTTACAAAAGTTAATGTTAACTAAATTTCATTCTGTAGACTATAGAATGGATGCTCTTAGAAAAAAAGCATTTCAGGCTCAAATGCATTTGGGAGATACCATATACTGCATTATTTGTGCAAATTCAGAGCACCAAGTCACATACAACAGTAAAGGCTCTGAGAAGTCTACTAGTAGAAACACTCCCCACAAAATTTGTAACAATACATTTCCAAAATTTACTTGATGATGGAACCCTCTTGTATAATGTTTCAATGTTTTATAGAACAAGTGTTGGAAATGCTGGCCTAAGTTCAGGTGTCATTTTCTAAGCCATTTTTAATCACAGCATGCAGACCATATAGAGAAGATCTCTCCATAGTGTCATTTTATACACAGGAAAACATACACACACAAGAAATCAGTGAGCTATTGAAAATCAGAAGCAAATTATTGTTGGGTTTCAGCAAAAGAAATAATACCCTTTGATTCACAGACTGGTATGAATAATTTTCCAGTTTTAAAAACTAAACTCTATTTTTACTATTTCAAAATGTCAATGAAAATGGCTATAAAAGTTAACATAGCTAATTTTTACTATGATAGAATTGCATACCTTATAACTTGGAATAATTACTTCTCCTATAGTAAAATTGTTTCCCTGAAAAGTAGAAGAGAAATTCAGTGACAGTGTCTAATTTTGTCATATTCTTTTTTATTTTATTTATTTATTTATTTTTTTGTGTGGTACGCGGGCCTCTCACTGCTGTGGCCTCTCCCGTTGCGGAGCACAGGCTCCGGACGCGCAGGCTCAGCGGCCATGGCTCACGGGCCCAGCCGCTCCGCGGCATGTGGGACCTTCCCGGGCCGGGGTGCAAACCCGTGTCCCCTGCATCGGCAGGCGGACTCTCAACCACTGCGCCACCAGGGAAGCATATTCCATTGTTTAACTCATTTAAAAACTCAACAGTAAAATAACTTTCTATGAAAACATTAAATGGAGCCCAAACAATCCAAAACTTAACAAATCAGACGCAGCAGGAAATCCTGGGGTTACACTTGATAAGGCTACTTATGTGGAAGCTGCCGTTCTCTGCTCTTGTGGAGGTTCTCAATGGGACAAGGCCCTCAGTCAGACCCCAGGCAGGTACAGGCGGCTTTCTCCCTGCGGTTGGCTTTGGAAACTTAACTTGCAAGATACATCTGAGGTTAAAAGAGAGAATGCAGTGTGATACTGGAAACACACACATGTAAGGAGAGTGGACGACCTTGAAGTATATACAGAGACCAGAACAGAATGGAAGGAAACAAAGAAAATCATATTACGTAAAAACTTCGAAAGCCTTTCATTTCAGGCTACAACATCTTAACGGGCAATACTTAGTCTTTTTCAAAAACTCTAGAGCCCCTTTGGAGCCAAAAGGGAATCAGACAGAAAAGAATAAGGGAAAAAAAAAATGCTGGAGACACTATTGTTTTCTCTTCCTCCTTAACCCCAGCCAATTTATGTGTCTTGTCTATATTATGTTTTCCAGAAAGTAGTTCAACACTACAAAGTTGCTATCAAAGGATGTGTAGACAGACTCTTCTGCAGCTTGTTCTGAGAGAATTAGCACAGGCTGAAGTAGGGTTCTAGTGCCGCTCTACCTTGTACGATCAAAGAGAGGAGGCAAATTCTGGCCAGCCTCGTGCTTTTTCAACTAGAATATGGTAGTAATAATGTAACGAATTACCTGTGGATGTATTTTTTAAAAGTGCTATAGAACTGTTGTTGCTCTCATATTGAGCTCATCATCTCTAAGAACTATAACAGAAGTTAATATTTATCTTTTCATAGATTTTTTTAAACACTTCATGAAGTTTCTTAAAGGGTGTTTATCACTCCTCACAGGGTATAAACGTATTTTATTTGTCTTTGTTCTACCTTTTTAAAGCATAGATGTTTCTCAATAAATATTCATTGAAAATGAAAGACAAATAAAAACAGTGTTATGGATAGGAGGGGACATCATCAAGATGGGGACATAGGTTGTTCCCAGGAAGCCCTCACAGTATCAGCTAGCAACTATCCACAGACAAGACAACGCTGGGGGAATCCCAGAACCTATGCGGGCGGCGGCGGAGAAGCTGAAGCACCCCCTTGGACCAGAGACAGAGCAGGGCGCGTGAGAAGGGCAAGAAGAAGCGCTGCACTGACTGCATCGCCTCTCCTCGGGCCAGCACACTTCCACAGCCTGAGCGCCTCCCTGGGCTCAAGGTTCCTGCAGGGTAAAAAGAGAGCCCCAGGCTGACATCCAGCCCCCTCAGTGCTGCGGGATGCATCCTGGAAGACCCACTAGGATCTGGCCTCATGGGAGTCACTGGGGGAATCTGAGACCCAACGACAGCGGATGAGAGAGAGATGGAGAAGAGGGCAAAGCTTAGAGCACCCAGCACTCAGATCTCGGTGAACCGCATTCCTTCTCATGGCAGCGCCCCAGCAGAGGTCCCAGCCAGTGGCTCTGCCCATCTGCAGAGCTGAGCGAGTGGCCCTGTCTGGCCAGGGAGCTCGGGGGGGGAGGGGGGCAGTCCTGCTTGATTTGGGTCCCCAGTCAGTGGGCCATACTGGCTGTGGGTCCTGATCTACCACAGTGCCTAGACAGGGAAGCAAATTTGTAGCCCCTCCAGTTGTGTGCATTCAGGAAGCCTGGCCAGAGAACCTGGGCAGCCGTGGGGCCTATCCTACAGCCCCACTCAGGCAGGGAGCCAGGCCAGCAGGCCCATCCAATGGTTCAGCGTCGCCCCTGGCCCCGTATAACCGGGCAGCCTCAGCGTCGCCCCTGGCCCCGCATAACCGGGCAGCCTCAGCGTCCAGCCAACAGCACTGCCCAGAAGCGGAGCCCAGTCCATGGCTCTGCCCAATTGCTTTTTCTTTTTTTTTTTTTTTTGCATTACACCATATTTATCATTATGAGAAAGGTAAACTAAGATATCTGTATCACTTTGGTATAATAAACAACAATCACACTGTACTTATCATATTGATTTCCTGAGAGGGAAACATAAAACAATTAAACATGGGATTAGAGAGTAACAAGGGCCTTAAAAATCTAGAAAAGGAATTAGAATTAAGGGTCTCTGAGAATGTTTCCTTCTTTGATCTTTCTTTTGACTGTGAATTGATGGGAAGTTCGGGGGTGAGTGAAGTGAATTGATGGGAAGTTTGGGGTGAGTGAAGCAGGAGTTAATTACATTCTCCTTTGACTTGTTAATACAAGATAAAGATGGATAAGTTACCTTGTGATTATTTGTTCTGTGATTATACCCCAATCACTGGGCCAAAGCCAAAATACTTGTGATTGCTATAAACACCTACGTACGGCTTCTCACGTGCCAGGATCTGTTGTTACTAAGCCCTGGACATTATTCCTTCATTCATGGAATCTTCATACAGTGCAGTGAGACAGGTATCACCACCATCTGCCCCACACAGCTAGTCAACAAAGGCAGAGAGGAAAGGAAGTTACCAGAGCTCACCAGTCAACAGGCCGCCAAAGTGGGATGTGAACCTGTGCAAAATGGTACCAGAGTTTGTGCACGCAACCACGACACTGCAATGCCTTCCAGTGAAACACTGAATTTAATGAGAACGAGAATGGGGGGTAGGGGGCTTGGCAAGTGAGGTTTCCTTTAACTTACACGACTTGTCAATCACCAGGTAGAGGTCTTACATTATTTCCTTTATTGCTAATATTGAATTTTGATTTGAGCATGGCAAGCTCTCATTGGTTATTAATTTTTAGAAAAATGGTACGTAGAATTGTGTTCTTTCTGTTGGATTCAGATTCAGAGGTAGCAAGAACTGAGGCAGATCTCAATTCTCCTCAAATAGCTGAGGCTAGGAGTAACATCCTGGGCTCACGTGGGTTCTGACTCAAATACACTATAATTTTAGAGGCAGACTTTGTGATTTTATATACTGTGGCTGCCACAAATGTACTTAGTGAACTTAATACATGATTTATTGCCCTAATAATGGGATGTTAATACTGCTCCCCTTCTAAGAAATTCTAATTATTTTTAATGCTTTCAACCACGTTTATATTAGTTCTTGTGCACATGTAGCAAGCTGGACGGCCCAGCCCACTAGCCCACAGCAGCACCTGCTCAGGTAGAATAGTTAAGCCGTAGGATCTGAGCGCGTCGTTGTTTCAACCGTGGGTAATTTTTCTAACGTTGATAAGATAGTCTATACTGTTCTGTACCACCCCCGTTTTACACAATTCTCAGTATATGGAATCTTCAGACACTAAATAAAATTGGAGCAGTTCTGATGTTCAAATGTCTAACAATTTACACAATGAAAACAATCCACTTTTTGTGCCAATGATTTCGACAAGTTCAAGCCTGACTCCTATTCTTCTGAGACTTTTTATAAGCCTGACTGTCCATTTCTCTTCCTCGTTGTTTATGGATTTTGCATTTGTGATCACCCCCTTGCTAAAATGTATTTGTAAACCTAGCGCTGAAATACCGTCTAGTGTTCGTAAGCACACGAAGGATGTAACATTCTTTACAGAGAAGACATGTGTTAGACAATCTTCATTCAGGCATGAGTTAAGTGCTCTTGCTGTGAGTTGAATGTCAATGAATCAACAATATACATTAAGAGGGGTGTTTAAAAACACACACACACACACACACACACACACACACACACACACACACACACACACACACACACACACACACACACACACAAGAAGGTTATGTACTGATCAATTGATGAAAATGATCTGACCAGACGCTTGCAGGACTCTAACCCTATTTTTCCCCTAGGAGCAATGGCTCAGTATTCATTAATTCAGTGCTCTTGGAGATGTTATAGAACATAACTACTGTGAACAGTGAGAACTGACTGTCTTTACTTAAGTTTAGTAAACAATATATCTTTTATTTAAAAGTACCTTTTGCTCTGATTGTCAGTTTAGCTGTTGTCCCTTCCTTGACATCTCATATTGCCCTTCAGCTGTAACCACATTTCTTTGATCCTCTTACAGGAAAACATTTATGTGACCCAATCCAGTGTTCAGGTCTCAGCCTACGTCTTACCTGACTCCCAGCAGCATTTGTGAAATTTACCACTCTCTCCTTGGAAATGTGATCTGACTTGCTGGAAAGCACATACCTGGTTTTCTTTACACGTTACTGGCTCCTTCATCTCATGCTTTTGTTTGCTTCCTCTAACTCATCTTGACCTCTAGGTATTAGTACCCCAGAACTCAGTTCTCGAACCTCTTCTCTGATTTCTCTCCAGGTCCTTATTTGACACCATGGCGTTAAGTACTCTCTACATGCTGTTGCCTCCCTAATTTCTGTTGTCAGCATCAATGTGTTACCTGAGCTTGACAAGCAAATATCCGATTGTCCCCTCCCTCCAAAAATGGGATATTTAACGTATATTTCAAACTTAGTATGTCCAGCATAAACTACCAATTCTTCCTTCCCCACCCTAAACATGCTTCTTCTTTGAACTCTACATCTCAGAAAATATCCATTCTTGATTCTCCCCTTTCACCAAAATATACTCCCAATCGATCAAAAACTCTATTCAGCTCTAGTTTTTTTTAAAAATGAACAACAGCCAAGACATGGAAGCAAACTCACCGTCCACTGACAGATGAACGGATAAGGAAGATGTGGTACATACACACAATGGAATATTACTCAGCCATAAAAAGGAGTGGAATAATGCCACCTGCAGCCGCATCAATGGACCTAGAGATGGTCATTCTAACTGAAGTAAGTCAGACAGAGAAAGACAAATGTCACACGATATCACTTACATGGGGGATTAAAAAAAACGATACAAATGAACTTATTTACAAAACTAAAATAGACTCACAGACTTAGAAAACAAATTTATGGTTACGGAAGGGGAAAGAGGAGCAGAGGGATAACTCAGGAGTTTGGGATTAACAGATATACACTACTATATACAAAATAAACAACAATGTCCTACTGTATAGCACAGGGAACTATATTCAATATCTTATAATAACCAATAGTGGAAAAGAATCTGAAAATGAAGATATATATATGTGTATGTGTGTGTGTATATATATATATATATATATATATATATATATATGTGAATCACTTTGCTGTACACCTTAAACTAACACAACATTGTAAATCAACTATACTTCAATTAAAAATAAAGAAGAGTCCTGAATTTAATGACTTTCTCTCTGTCCACTATTAACACCTGAATTCCCAACTGGTATCCTGTTTCCAGGACTTCCCCCCTACAATCCACCTCCACACAGCAGCAGACCGTATTCCTCCATGCTCAACCGTTAAGTGATCTGACCTCTGGCTGCCCCTCTGACCTCGATTTCTTGCTTCCGTCATGTTGGCGTTCTTGCTGACCAGTCACACCTCAGGGCCTTTGCACTTGCTGCTGTGTTCTTCAGCATGGAACTCTCTTCCCCTAGAGAGTCTTAAGCACACTTCCTCACTTTATTCAGGTCTTTGTTCAAATATTAAAATTTTAGAGGCTTCCCCAACAGTAATCTCTATAATGGTCTCATTCTGCCCCACCTCTCCATCCTCTTACACTGAATTACTCTTCTTCATAGCATTTGCTGTGTGTTCTTATGTATTTCTGTCCCTCATTTCGTCCAGCCAGAATATATAGCTTTTGAAGTCAAGGATTTCACTGAAATTAACAATATATTCCCGGTACCTAGAATATTAGTTGGCACACAGTAGGCATCCAAATATTGAATGAATAAAGATAACTAAGAAATTTGAATAATTTTACTTGATGAACATACGGCATTTTCTATAAATATTACTGAAAACACATCTTCCCTTTAGCACAGTTTTATACATACGACCCACTCCTCTCACTCACACATGACTTTTGTATTATTATGAACTTAGTGTTGTTAGATTTTTTTTTTATAGATTCCATTTACCCCAATTGACTATTTGTTTTCTAATTGATAGCCAAATTGCATCAATTGTGGAAGTTTCTTTGCGTTGGGTTCTTTCTACATTTTGGCTTATCCCAGATACTCTGCAAAGTGTTCCTGCTTTTTTGACAACACAATATGTTCTCGGTCTAACTTGATGTTACTGTTTGCAAATGGGGAATCAGCTATTTTCCAAGAACCGTGACTCCTTTAAGGTAATGGTTCTCAAGCATGTGAACACAACTAAATCATCTGGGGAGTTTCAAAATGTCTCCGTGCTCAGGCTGCACCCCAGACCGAACGAATCAGAGTCTTGGCAGGGGGATCCAGGCATCAGTATTTTTTACAGGTGTAGCCAAAATTGAGAACAATATTGGAGACCCAAATAAGGAGGCCAATTAGAACACATGAGATTTTTCAGAAGAGTATTCTTTAAGGACAGATGACACAAGGAGCTCTAGAAACAGAAAAATAAAAAATAAAACAAAAATCAAGACAATTATTAAACAGAAAGCAACTCTTTTTTTCCCTGAATGTTGAGTTCAGGTTCATGCTTTCAACATAACTTTTTTGACTAAGTTCTTTCTTATCTTGTTCTGATAGAAAACTTAAAATTTATGTGCATGTCCAAAGGAACCAGCTTTTCTTATCTGACATATGCAACACCATACTATATATTGTCATAGCAAATGATGTCTGTAAATTACAATATTATTTAAAAAACTGAAAACATTCCATTTTCTTTAACACAATTGTATCTTACCGGGGTATATTAGAAACATATCCACAATTCACTATTCATTTTACCATTTCATTTAGGGCTTCAGAACAAATGAGATATGCTATAATTAGGCAAGAATATTTAGGCAAAAGTTCATGAGGATTGCTACATGGTATATAATGAATGCCTTGTTTAAGTCTTGACCAGATGTCTTAGAAATAGTTTAACAGTATACAGGTCCTACTGTCACTTTTTCACTCACTCTAATACACTTTCAAGAATGAGAAGAAAAGTAAAACCACGGTGAACGTGTTGAGAATTTTAAATAGTTCTGAAGACGCCAATGGGAACGTGTCTTTCTAATGAATCATTTGTCACAGACAAAAAAGACTAAGAACTATCATGTATTTGCCCACTTCTGCCCTATCCCATAAATTTGTCTATAATTTATCTTTTCATTATTTATTTATGAACCAACTATTAGATCTATTAAAATCCACGAGACACTGGGCCAAATTATGTATGCTCACTTTGAGTTTGTACTTAATATTCAGACTGATAAATCCTAGTAACAATGGCTACGAGATGGATTCAAAACAGGTAAATTGTATAGAACCTGTAATTGTCTTGAATGCTAATTGGGGTCATCTGGTCCAGATATTTTTTAGACTTTTTTGGTTACTGACCTTAGATAATCATGGGGGGTTTATGGACTTTCTCTCTAGAAAAATGAATAATGCTTGGATGACCACACGGAAAATTTTCATACCACTCTTGCAGGTTTAGCCATGTACTTCTCAAAAGCCCATTTTACAGATAAGAAAAGCAAAATCAATCAAGTGACAGTGACTTAACCGAGAACTCTCAACTCATTATACTAGTGTTTCATTTATTACTAGTTTCAGACTAGTCTCCAAAGATGGTGTATTTCTGCTTTATTAACACGTTGAACTCCTGTTTGTCCTTGAAACACCAGATTCTTTTCAACCTAGAATGAAAAACGGGTTCAGCAGAAAATAACTCTTCAAACATAATAAAACAGAAACTACAAAGTGCTCGCGGGTTTACTAGCGTGCATCTATTTTGTTTTGTTTTTAAATTTCACACCATGTTGTCGCTTCTTCTAGTAATTTGATTTTAGGTCAAACAAAGCTGCCAGCCAGAAAGGTAGAAAATGCAGGTCCCCTTTTCCTGTACCCTAAGCGCCTACCATTGGCTACAAAGCACTTTCCAGTGTATCTCCTGGAGCCTATAATGACAGGGCCTGCAATCTACCACTTCAATCAGATTCTCACTTGTGGAAGATCATGAGGTAAAACCCACTGCACATCCTTATCTGGAAACTTCCAGGATGAGGGAGATGCAACCTCACTGACAGCCGAGACCATTGGTATCTGGACTCTGGAGCAGTCGCCGGATGTAATGGCCACAAAGGAAAGAACAGCCTAATAGTTATCAGAACACCTAAGACGATCTCAAGAGGGAGAAGGTCAAGTCAGGAACCTGGGCTAACTCATTTCTCCCTCTATGACTTCTTACAATTCAAGTCTCACCTATGAGGTTGCCAGACTTAGACACTAAAATGCAGATACTTCCCTGTTTGTCATAGGGCAATAAGCTTAGCCAAGGTAGGAGCATTTCTAGATTTAATATAGATAACGTTATATTATCTATATAATATAGATATGTTTAATATAGATGTTATTAAAATATTAATTTTAATATTCATTCTATATCAATGCAGAATACTTATCTAAGTAATACCACCTATTAAAGAGACAAAATACTAATCTCATGATGGTGTACTTCATACATCTATCTAATTGATAACTTTGCGGGCGTTCGACTTCCATTTTTCTGAAAAGAGGAACAGTTCTGTGCCACTTTAGCCACACCCAGTTCACAGAACCCTTCAGGAAGATGACTATTATGGGCTGAATCGTGCCTTCTCTCAAGTCATAATTGAAATCCTAACACCCAGTACTTCAGAATGCAGCCGTATTTGGAGATAGCATCATTACAGACATAATTAAGATAAAACGAGGTCATTAGGGAGGGCTGTAACACAATATTACTAGTGCCCTTTATACAAAGAGGAAGTTTGGACACAGACATGAACAGAGGGAAGACGATGTGAAGACACAAGGAGAAGATGGCCATCTACAAGCCAAGGAAAGAGCCCTGGAATAGAAAGTTCCCTCACAGCCCTAAGAGGGAGCCAACCCTGTCAAATAGCCCCATCTTGGACGTCTAGCCTCCAGAACGGTGAGAAGATACATTTCTGTTGTTTAAGCCACTCAGTCTGCAGTTGTTACAGCAACCCTAGCAAACTAACACAATGACTTGACTGTACATTAAACAAAACCAGTAAAGGATAGTGTGGGGTTGGGATCCCAGGGTGGCTCTAGTCTGTGAATGGGGTCCATGCCCATCAACCTACCTTGTTTCTTCATGGGTGAGTTGGGGTAATATGCCTGTTACATGGGCATGTATAAGCTTAAGTTAGAAAAAGACAGAGAACCAACTCGCAGCAAGCTTACTGTTTAATGACACTGTTTTGTTTCGTTTTGTTTTTTTTCTCATCAAGCAAAGTGAATGTCAGTGATGAAAAAGCAATAAACCATTTCTCATCAGTGAAAATGATGGTCCAGACAGCAGTGAGTGGGAATTTCAATAAGATTTGTCCTGTGATACAGACTTCCAAGATCTGTCTTTGGAGTGCAAGCCGTGTATCAAAAAGAGAACACAGAGAAGATTATGCAGGTTTTCCAATAAATTGGAATTCTCCAAAGACTTGTATGTAATATTTGAATGTGTTGATTCACTTATTCCGTCAACTTTTATTAAATGCTAACCACTTCCCCGGTTAGAGGTGAAATTTCAGTCTTGTAGCTTTCATTGCGGACTGTACTTTTATTGTAGTCCTTATAACAACTGGAATATAATTATTATGCCAGCGTTAATTTACGTAGTGACAAATCTTCCACCCCCCCACTCCACATCCAATCGGGACAGAGATGTGGTCTGTCTTTTATCCCTTCACCTAGCACAGCACACTGTTCAAAATCCCTTCACCTAGCACAGCACACTGTTCAAAACCCCTTCACCTAGCATAGTACATTGTCGAAACATACAGAAAGAAATCAGATCGGTTCCTGAGTAAACATTATAGGGTGAGAAACGTTAAAAAACCATGGCCAAAAGGGGAGAACTACTGTATGGGTCTATCAATTATGATTTCAGTTCCAGTTTGTAAGTTCACATGCCTACCAGAAGGAAAAAAATGATTTTTATCTCAACAACAATGTATCTCAACAAGATTCGCTGGGGGTTACAGTGAGGATATAGGAAGAAGGAAGAAAAAATTGATGACCTACTTGTGAGGGATAAAATATATTAACATGAGAATTAACAACTTCTCCCTTTCCCCCAACTGGCTAAAGAGAATTCTGTTCTTCTCTTGAAAAGATAAAACAGAATGGTAAGACTCGAGGATCGGTAAGAACCCATCCTCCACTACTGACAGCGTTCCTCCTGCTGTCAGGAAGCAGCCTTGACTTTGCAAGGCAGGACCAGGGAACGGAAGGTGGACTGGAGCCTGGGGCCGAGGTTTTTCTGCATGGACCAGGGGTCGATGAGGGGAGTGAGTGGGAGGGTAATGGGACAGTGAATGGGAGAATATTAAAGGATTTACTTAGAGGGGTGGCCTTGGTGATAACTTTACAGCGTCATGCCATCAGGGAAGGATCTGAAGTATTTTGATGTTATTTTGGGTTTTGAATTAAGTTCTTTATAGTGTTGAATGACCACATTCCTTGACCTCACTGCAGATGCTGATACTGCCAGAGACCAAAGAGGGTGCTGCCTTTTTTTTTTTTTTTTGGCCATGCCTCGTGGCTTGTGGGATGTTATTTCCCCAACCAGGGACTGAACCCTGGCCCTCAGCAGTGAATTAGGTTATGGAGTCCTAACCCCTGGACCACCAGCGAATTCCCCTATCTTGCTGTGTTTACGTGTCCTTCCAACACTGGACAGGTATGGGCCAAGGCTTCATGCATCTCCGAGCATTCTGACATATTTCATACCCAACGCGTCACCGAATCACTGGCTCCTTTTTCAAGGGTGAAATGCAATTTAATAAGGTTGAAGAAAACATTATGCTGCTTCCCTTTACACTTATGCAAGGAAGGGGAAAAAAAAAAAAACCTCCCCAAAGAACCTCTGTCCATTAAAGAGGAAGGAAGATAAGTTCTGGATGCCGAGAGGAAAAGGAAAATTAGCTTAGCTAGGCAGACAGTCAGCGCACCCACCTGCTCCACACAGGAAACGTGAAGTTAGCCAACGCAGCTGTTGTAAGAGGAACGCCTCCACGACAGCCTCTGCACTGTGCTGCAGAGGGTAAGGAACACACAGGGCGACCCTGGTGGGGTTTCTTAGTCTGAAGGAGAAAAGCCGTCGTGGGGACAGAAGAACAGTTTCAGCGCACCCACATCACACTTGCTAAGGACAAAATCTATCATCCAGTTACCAGGTCGTATCTATTTCCCCTCTTAGATCTGCACGCATCCATTTACGTTGAAACTGCAATCTTACTTTATGTATATTAGGAATAATATTTTACACTGTAAGAAAGCAAACGTGAGGGTAAATTATTCACATCCCCAGGCACTTAGCAGAGAACAGAAGGCGCTCTATCAGCAGGCATGTACCGCCTACGATATGCACGACGACCGCATCTCAGGTCAGCAGAGACCTGGCTGGTCTACGGTGCAGCAGCTTGGATTGTGTGAAAGCGCTTGGGGGCAGTGTCTTCAGTGACTAAGTGCACAGACTCTGGCTGGCTGGCTTTGGTTTGCATACAGCTCCAATGCTCTCAGTGCGATTCTAGTCAAGACACTGAAGCCCCCTGCATCTTCATTTCCTGCCTGTAAATGATGATGAGTACCTCCTACGTCACATACTGTCGCAAGGATTAAGTAAGCTAATATGTACAGGGTGCTTAAAAGGTAGTTAGCCCTGAAGAACTGCTAGGAAAATTTTTTTTTCTGATTAGATGGGATGGTTCATACTTATAATCACACAAAGTGTTAAGTTTCATTAGACGCTGAACACTCTATAATAACCACTGTCTAAAAACTAAATATGATAAAGATTGATGACCACAGAAGTTACCACAATAAAAACTGTGAGTACATGATGAAATTGACATCCATGAAAATGGAAGACTACCTCTGCTTACGCAATGGGGACTCCAATTCATTCCAGCAGTGCGCATCTCGTGATTTTATAAGTTCATGTTAGGCATTATTATTGGTCGAATTTTTTCTTACTTCAGTATGCTTTGGGAGGACACTTTCTCAGAATCAACAAACTATCGGCAAAGTAGATTTTATATAATGACTCAACTTTTTATAAATAAGAAACCTGTATCTATCTGATCAAATTACTTTTTCTATTCTACTAAAATGTGATTTTTTTTCACCCTCTGCTGAATGTCATGGTTTTGTTTGACAAGCATATTATCCACGGAAAAAGCTTTGAAGAGTTGGATTGCATAATCGGTCTTCCTTTATGTTTCTTTTTAAGAAAAATACTCTTTTCAATTTTAACACATTTTCTCCTAGAAATCCTCTTTCTTATTAGTGTGCATTGTCAGTGTTGAGTTCTTCCATTTTGCATCTTAATATCAAATAAAGCCGTCATGCATATGAGAACTGATGGGGAATTTCAGTGACTAAAAGCGAGAAAACAGAGTGAATCACAGTGAGGAAGAGCCTGAAAACACTGACAGGAGCTTGGGAGCTCGGCTCCTGCTAGGTCTGTCTTCACAGCTGACTCTGTCTTCTCTTTGCCGTCGCAGCGTATCGACAGGGTTGAGCTAATAACACCATTGTGTAGGGAGAGAAATGCTTCACTACTTACTTGCTTCATTACGTGCCTGACAACATTTCCATAACATCCATTTGCGGAGTGCTGCGCACGTGTTCCGTGCTCAGGACCACGAGTCTGAGCAGACCGCACAGAACCAGGCTGCTTCCTGCAATGAACCCACTGATAGGAGAACCACTCGTCTGGCGCCAAACCTACCAGCACCTTCAAAAGTCCTATCAATCACTTTGGAGGGGGTTAAATATTGGGAAGCCCCGATACGAAAAAAACAAAAAGTTTTCTTGTCCATTGTGCGTAACTGTAACCCATTTCTTAAAGCAAGCTGGAAATCTACGTTGATTTAAATAAATCCTTAGCTTCGAAATTATGTGCAGCCGTTCAGACTCAATGAAATATTTATTCAAAATCAACAAGCTGCCCTCTAGGAGTCTTTCACCATAAAGGCAAACATTTTATTTAGTGCACTTGATTCTCACCTATGGCAGTCTTGCAGCCTTCTAACATGAGGGAGACTGATTTATTTCAGATCAGGCAATTTAAATAGAACGTAACCTTGCCATACAGGTAAAAGCACTTGCCCCGGGCTATTACTTAGCCTGACCACAGGGCTTTCTGGAAACAGCGCAGCTTTATAAGTGTCAGCTCACGGCTAAATCAATGTTTATGCATGATGCATCTCTGAATAGCAAACACTGGCTTGCCTGCAAGCTAAACAATGTTTTTATCTGTTTGCCTCTTTCTGGTTCTTCCACCACTGCACGGAGTGTTGCAAATCGCATTTAGTAACAATTATTTGCTGGGAGCTCACGAAAAGCAAAGTGGTGTGATTAATGAAAAGTGACACACAACGATTACTTTGTCGTGCCAGTCTCCTTGGCAAAAGAGTGCCTCTGCTGAACCCAAGTCTGACCTCCTTTACCTTTAACAAGGTCAAGGGGGATGCTAAACGCCGGGAAGATTAGTTCCTACAAAGACTCCAGAATGACTTAACCAGGCTGCATTCCCTGGTGAACTGCACAGAGCCAATTAAATAGAATGACGCCGCTTTGACCTCGGTCACAAAGATGGAATTAAAAACAGAAGATGACAGGTTTTCTCCTGAAATATGTAAAGCAGAAAACTCAGACATTTGACACGGCATTATTCCCTATTCAAAAAATAAAAATAAACAAGTTTAAAATCAAAGTTTGTCCAAACTGATCAGGAGATGTGCTCTACGTTCTCCTTTTCCGATTCAAATCAAAACTGTTGCTCTACCCCATTCCACCGAGGGACGCAATGATACATTTCCTTGTTGTTCTCGTGTGGCCCTGCAGAGTGACAAGCTGACAAAATGACAGTGACCGCTACTGTAACAGGAACTTTACCTTTTAAAATATATCTCTTGTGACCAAAAATAGTTCTTTTTTTTTTTTTTTTTAAATAGCAGAGTAGTATAAATAGGTCACAAAGAGTGGGTGGGGGGAAGATGAGAATCTTTGACGAGATTAAATATTTCATCAAGATTTCTAAGCTTCTCCTCAGGTGCTCAATTTAAACTGGTAAACACACGAGAACAAGTCAGTAGCAATGGAGTGAGACACAAAATGGCATGGGTTGTAGAAGAAAAAACTGCCGAAGTCATGCTTAATGAGATCACATAGCAAAATATGTTTGCTCCTCCCCCCGTATCCCACCAATTTTAGCAGACTGATTCTTTTTTTTTGCATCAGTAATACTTAGAACTTGAAGCAATTGCTTCTTTTCAACTTCATTAAAATTAAGAAATAAACATATGTCCGAGATGCAAGAAATTATACATCTTCCCACCACTAACTTCTATTAGGAATGCTTTCTTGCAGAACAAAAAAACTGACTCTGAAATAAAATAAAAATCAAACTTAGAAATGCTGACATTCACTTCAAGAAGGCAATTTTCATGAGCGTTTTATTTTCCCACACGCAATCCGCACAATCTAGCAACATTGTTCTCTGCGGTCAATGCCTACTTTATTGGAAATCGTCACTGATTCTGAATGTGAATGACGGAACAGTCACGATGCAGGGGCACTTTTGAACTTTGCAGGAGAATTTTTGTTCTGGAGGAGAGGTCTACAGGAAAATTAAAACAAAACAAATGGGTATACTTCCTCAAGATACTACACTCATTTGTCAATGATTTTTTGTTAAAAGAATAAAACTCCTCTTCAGAAAATTTGATGGTTCATCCTCCTCTGAATTTCAATGCACGTTAGTTACGCAGCCATTCATTAATCGTGGAGGTTAAGCTCGTCGGTGCTAACCGTCTCATAGGGTACCTCCAATTTGCTTCCTGCAATTATTAGACTTCAAGCAGTTTCTATAAAGATTCGCTTTCTTCCAAAACAAAACAAAAGTTTGTCTATGTGAGATGATAGTCAGGTATATTTCTAATTCCAAACCTTAAAATGAACTGCATAAATAAATATACTGAGAGTCCTTGGCCTAGGTTCCCTTCTTAATTTAAAGGAAATTATATTTTGTACCTATCTCAACTGTGAAAAAGTCCTCAGCTAACTACTTTCTATAAGTTGTATGATGAAGGTTAATAAGAAATAACTAACCAATATGTCTATAAAATGCAACATCTGCAGCAGTTAAAAAGGGTGAAGTACTGAGAGAAAAATGCCAAAAATCACTAAGTAAAAGAAGCAAATTGTGTGTGATACTCAAACTGTTTAATAAATGTTCATGTGTGGGAACAATAATAATGAAGCAGTAATACTACAGTTACACTGTTTTCTAACACCTGTCTACAGTCCTGAGTCGGGATGGAAACAGCTGGGCGCACAGACGCAGCCCCTGACGTGCCGTTACCTCAACAGCATTCTCTGCTCTTCTACTTAAAGGCAAATGTATTTTTCCATCACTCAGTCTGTGGCAAAATAGCTTCACCTAGACTCTTTCTAAACAAAACGAGTTAAATGAAAGTAATTTTTACTTAGACCCTTTAAACACATTGGTATTAGTACCTTCTATTAGGAGGAACATAAAAGAGCAGATTTATATTCCTGAGGGCTTTAAAAAGAAGGGACAATTGTGCATGGAATGAATAACTGAAAATCACTTTTCTTATGACAGATATTAAAATGTATAGATAACTTCTAGATTGGGAAGACACCTTCAAGATCATCATGATTATACTGGAATGCAGATTGAGGTCCAAAGAAGACAGGTATTTTGCCAAGATCTTACTGCTACCCTTTGGCAGATCTGAGATCAAAATCTTGATCTGCTACGACCATGTTATATTTTCTCTCTGTTCCACACTGCCTTTCAGTGTGTAATCCTAAAACCAAAACCACAATTTTATTAAGGTCATGGGATTACTGAATAAGATGGCTACTATTCTAGAGTACAGTTCCAGATTTGGAATGTGTCAGAGTGATTTTTTTCTAAAATAAAGTTTCCAAATGCAAGTCTTAGACAAAGTGAGAGAGTGGCATGGACATATCTACACGACCAAACGTAAAATAGCTAGTGGGAAGCAGCCGCATAGCACAGGGAGATCAGCTCGGTGCTTTGTGACCACCTGGAGGGGTGGGATAGGGAGGGTGGGAGGGAGACGCAAGAGGGAAGAGATATGGGGATATATGTATACGTATAGCTGATTCACTTTGTGATACAGCAGAAACTAACACACCATTGTAAAGCAATTATACTCCAATAAAGATGTAAAAAAAAAAAACTCCCCCCAAAAAATAAAATACTGGATGTAGAATTTTAAAAAAAAATGCAAGGCTTATGTGTAGAAAAGTTCTTTGGCATTAAAGTAAATAACTAGAAATATTTTTAAGTTCTGAGATAGACCCTGGAGGACAGCAAGGATCTCTGGAATCAGATTTCAATGGTCCTTGGCTGGTTTTTGGCCTCGGGCACCGTATTTATGTCTTTGAACGTTAGTGTCCTCATTCGCAAAGGAAGATGTATTAAGTTCTATCTTCAGAGTGCTTTTGCTTTTTTTTTCTTTTTAAGATTAGGATAAGAAAGGTACCTGACACAGTGCCTTACAGAGTAAGCATTCAATAGAGGTCAGTTTCTTCCTCTTTACTCTCAGAAATTAATAATAAAGAGAAAATAATCTGCTGGGAAATCTGATTATTCTGCACAGATCACTTAATCGTGGTTAACAACACAAATGAAGGGAGATTTGCACTGTAATGTAACATTGAAAAACCAGGAAATGGAAGAAATGACTTTGGCGTGACGGCTCTCAGAGCTTTGAAGGAAAAGACCTTAAACTTGGCTTCAGTCGGCTGGCTACGGCAGGGAGACCTGTGCCCTCTTTCTAGACTCTCCCTGGTCCCCATGGCTTGGTGAGAATTCTTGCTACAGTCCGTCCACCGCAGAACAAAGACCAGACCTGCCCTGGGTTGAGACAGAGTTTTATTTGAAGGTTCTTGAGGCCACAGTTCTGCTTTTGAAAAGGCTCGGTAACAGGAAACAGATAATTATTAGGAATCCAGGGTTCCTCATCAGTGCGGGAGGTGAGACACCGAGAGAGGAGGTAGTTGACCCCAGAACACTTGTGACAAGAGAGAAAAAAATAAAATAAGAAGATGAGCTCTGGCTTCCGACACTGCCCTTGTCCTTCCTTCGTTTCAGGTGCTGCCCCCTTGTTCCCTGGCGTCCTGAGGACTCCGTGGTCTGACCCGCACCCTCCTCTCTGTGCCTTGATGGAGTCGGAGGGCAGAAATGCAAAGAGCCCTGAGTGCTGGCGTCAAAAGGTTTGAGTTCAATCTCTGTGCCTGTAACTCACTAGCTGTCACCCCAGAGACTTAAGCTCTTGAGCCCCAGTCCTTCCATCCACAGAATGAATCTCACAAGTCGGTCTGTTAACCACATATTGAGTCCAGTATCATATTTCAGGCTCCGGGCTAGGCACTGAGAATCTAGAAATGCATCGCACTTGGCCCCGTACTTGAAAAGTCTTCCTAACTAGATATGTCTTAGGAACAACAGAAAGAGACAAATAAAAGTACCTCCCTGGAGCTATGGTGAAATATAATGTTATATATATAAATCTATGGAGTTATTAGAGAGGATTCCATGTTTCACGTTAGTATTATTATTGGAGAGATTAGAGGACATTCCTGATACATTGTTCATGTGGGCAGCGTATTACTGTGGCCTTCAGGAAACAACTTCCCTTTGTTTAGTACAATGGTGAATAAATGTCAGGTAATAAAGGAAGTACTGATGACGGAGAAGTTGGGAGAGGCAGCAAGGCAGCAGCAGAAAGACGTGTTGCTTCTCTCTGCTGTGTGCTATAATCTAACAGTGAAGTGCTTTATCATCATGAGATTTCTATTATACACGCTATAAAACTCTGACTCTGTCAGCTAAAATGTCTCATTCTATTAGTTCTTAATGTACACGGATACCTGTAATGGAATTCCACCAGTCTTATGACTCACCACATGGCATTGTCATGAAATGCCAAAATAATAGTCTTTGAAAATGCAAACACATGTCCAGCTTTGGGGAGCTCATTTACTTTTAATTATTATTCTCGGTAAAATTTTCAGAATGGTAAAAATATATGCAGACTTGCAGCTAAGTGCTGTTTTAACCCCTACATTAAAAAAAAAAGCACTTCTTCTAGAAAGTGCTTAGCCTATAAAAAGAACACAAGCAGTATTACTGACTATGCCATGTCATAGGCTGTCCGTTTTCTTGAGCAAGTTGGCAAATGGCTGTGCCCACGTCTCCATCACACGGTAATACAGCAGTCTTCAAATTTTTTTTCACTTTTAATCTACAAAGTCACATACTCTGTTTAATGAAGTACTTTGATAACATAAAAGGATTTCTGCCCATTCTGGCTCAGAAGCTGGAAGTCTTTCAAAACTGAACAGTCATCTCCCTGCTCAAGAGAAGATGGGAACAAGCAAGTTCACAGGAAGCTCCATCTTCGGCAACACTGTGGGTACGGCCGAGGACATGGCAGTGGGAGGGAAAGAAAGCAAAGCTGACTAACCAACCAAAATTTCAGGATTTCATTGTATCGCTTGCTCTGCTGTGAAATCCCAAAATATCAGAAACACTTTGTTTAAATATGCAATAACTAATAAAACCGCAGTTGAGCGCTACACTTAATTGATGTGGGGACTGCCCCAAACTCTACTCAAGGTTCCAAACTGGGCTACTGGAGCTTAAAACTGAGGACTCCTGAAGATTCCTTTTGTTATCCTTAGAACAAAAACTTAGTCCGTGCTCTGCTTTTTTTCCCAAAGTCTAAGTCAGGAGACCACTTAACTGTGCTCTTCCTAGTGGCCACAAGTCTCACTCATGTATGATCAGAACGCATCAGGCCCTCTGGGCCATCCCCACCACGTGTCTTAAGGACTAGAGGGTAGGTGGTAAGTAACACACACAAGAAATAAAAATTACAGATGATGGACCTGATTAGAAACAAATAAACCTAAGAGGTCACCTCTGAAGCCTTGTGAAGTCTCTAAGACAAGTCATAGGGAAATGAACCTTTTGGTTTGTAACCCAACAGACACAACATTGTAAATTTCCCATGGGATATTTAGAATAAGCTCGCTCTTAACTACGGTGCACTTCTTTACAGTCAGCTGAAGTAGGTGCAGAAGACGAATGTCGCGTGACGCCAACTGTAAGAACCGGTTGTTTGGCACCGAAAGGTTTGGTGCATCTGATCTGCTACAAGTTGTCTGGGTAGCAACGCTGCACGACGGAGGCTGGGAACAAGGGCAGTCATGCTCTTCGCCTATGCCTGCTGTGTCCTTCTCTCCCCAGGCCCTCAGAGGATTCCCTAAGTACCCGGAGCCCTCCTCTGCGGTGCC